>NW_020190738.1:0-178426 GCF_002263795.3 Bos taurus | reverse complement strand
AATCACCGTGGATTCAGTGTAATTGATCAGCCACGGAACAGTGCATGCTCCTTCACGTGATCAGGGCCTGCTGAGCTGCAGTGATTACTGTCTGCTCATCTGCTTGGACCGTTGCAGCTGAGCTGACGATTCCTGCCTGTCATCTGCTTGACAATTGCCAGCTGTGCTGCGTAATTCCTGCCTGCTCAGCTGCTTGATTATTGCCAGCTGAGCAGCATGATTCCTCACAGCTGAGTTCCATGATTATTGCCTGCTGACTGTTTGATTCGTGCCTACTCAGCTCTTTGTTTATTGCCTCCAGAGGCACATGATCAGTGTATGATAGCAAACATGATCAGCGCATGATCAGTCACATGATCAGCGCCATTAAGTCACGTGATCACTACATGATAGTCATGTGATCAGTCCATGCTCAGTCACGGTATCAGTGCATGATCAGTCTCGTGATCAGTGCATGATAGCCACGTGATCAGTGCATGATCAGTCACCTGATGGGGGTATGATCATTCCCGTGACCGGAACATGGTAGCTATATGATCAGTCTATGACCAGCCATGTGATAAGTGCATGATAGCCACAGTGATCAGTGCATGATCAGCCACGTGATCAGTGCATGATTCATTCACGTGATTCAGTGCATGATCAGCCACATGGATCAGTGCATGAACAATTACGTCATCAGTGCATGATCAGTCATGTGACCAGTATATGGTAGCTGCGTGATCAGTGTATGACCAGCCAAGTAATCAGTGCATGATAGCCACGTGATCAGTGCATGATCAGTCACGTGATCAGTGTCTGAGCAGTCACGTGATCACTGCATGATCAGCCACATGATCAGTGCATGATCAATTACGTCATCAGTGCATGATTAGTCACGTGACCAGTACATGGTAGCTGCGTGATCATGGCATGATCAGCCAAGTTAGCAGTGCCTGATAGCCACGTGATCAGTGCATGATCAGTCACGTGTTCAGTGCATGATCAGTCATGTAATCTGTGCATGACGAGGCACGTGATCAGTGTATGACCAGCCAAGTGATCAGTGCATGATATCCACGTGATCAGTGCATGATCAGTCACGTGATCAGTGCATGATCAGCCACGTGATCTGTGCATGATCTGTCACATGATTAGTGTATGATCATCCACGTGATCAGTGCATGGGCAGTCATGTGATCAGTGCATGATTAGACGTGATCAGTGCATGATCAGTCTCGTGGTCAGTGCATGATAGCCACGTGATCAGTGCATGGTCAGTCACCTGATGGGTGTATGATCATTCACATGACCGGAACATGGTAGCTATATGATCAGTGTATGACCAGCCATGTGATAAGTGCATGATAGCCACGTGATCAGTGCACGATCAGCCACGAGATCAGTGCATGATCAGTCAAGTGACCAGTACAGGGTAGCTACGTGATCATTGCATGATCAGCCACGTGATCAGTGCATGATAGCCACGTGATCAGTGCATGATAGCCACGTGATCAGTGCATGATCAGTCATGTGATACGTGTGTGATCAGCCACGTGATCAGTGAATGATAGCCACATGATTAGTGCATGATAGCCACGTGATCAGTGCATGATCAGTCACATGATACGTGTGTGATCAGCCACGTGATCAGTGCATGATGAGTCAGTTGATCAGTGCAGGATTAATTACGTTATCAGTGCATGATCAGTCACGTGACCAGTACATGGTTGCTACGTGATCATTGCATGATCAGCCACGTGAGCAGTGCATGATAGCCCCGTGATCAGTGCATGATCAGTCACGTGATCAGTACATGATCAGTCAACTGAACAGTGCATGATCATTTACGTGATCTGAGCACGATCAATCACGTGACCAGTATATGGTAGCTACGTTAACATTGCATGACCAGCCAGGTGAGAAGTGCATGATAGCCACGTGATGTGTGCATGATCAGTTACGTGAGCAGAGTATGATCAGCCACGTGATCAGTGCATGAGTGCCACGTGATCAGTGCATGATCAGTCACGTGACAGGTGTGTGGTAAGCCACGTGAACAATGCATGTTCAGCCACGTGATCAGTGCATGATATCCACGTGATCAGTGCATGATCAGTTACGTGAACAGTGTATGATCAGCCACGTGAGCAGTGCATGGTCAGACACGTGAACAGTGTATGATCAAACACGTGAACAGTGCATCATATCCACGTGATCAGTGCATGATGAGTCTCGTGAACAGTGCATGATCAGTCACGTGATCAATTCATGATCTGTCACGTGATCAGTGTATGATCAGCCACGTGATCAGTGCATGATCAGCCACATGACCATTGCATTATCAATTACGTGATCAGTGCATGATCAGTCACGTGACCAGTACATGGTAGCTACGTGATCATTGCAGGATCAGCCAACTGAGCAGTGCATGATAGCCACGTGATCAGTGCATGATCAGCCACGTGATCAGTGCATAATCAGTCACGTGATCAGTGCATGGTCAGACACGTGATCAGTGAATGATCAGTCACGTGATCAGTGTATGATCAGCCACGAGATCAGTGCATGATCAGCCAAATGATCAGTGCATGATCAGCCAAATGATCAGTGCATAATCAGTCACGTGATCAGTGAATGATCAGTCACGTGATCAGTGTATGATCAGCCACGAGATCAGTGCATGATCAGCCAAATGATCAGTGCATGATCAGCCAAATGATCAGTGCATGATCAATTACGTGATCAGTGCATGATCAGCCACGTGATCAGTGCATGATCAGCCAGGTGATCAGTTCATGATAGCTATGTGATCAGTTCATGATTTGTCACGTGATCTGTGCATGACCAGGCAGGTGATCAGTGTATGATCAGCCACGTGATCAGTGCATGATCCGTCACCTGATGGGTGTATGATCAGTCACCTGACAGGTACATGGTAGCTACATGATCATTGCATGATCAGCCACGTGAGTAGTGCATGATAGCCACCTGATCAGTGCATGATCAGTCACGTGTTCAGTGCATGATCAGTCATGTAATCTGTGCATGACCAGGCACGTGATCAGTGTATGACCAGCCAAGTGATCAGTGCATGATATCCACGTGATCACTGCATGATCAGTCACGTGATCAGTGCATGATCAGTCACGTGATCAGTGGATGATCAGCCACATGATCAGTGCATGATCAATTACGTGATCAGTGCATGATCAGTCACGTGACCAGTATATGGTAGCTAGGTAATCATTGCATGATCAGCCACATGAGCCGTGCATGATAGCCACGAGATCAGTGCATGATCAGTCACGTGATCAGTGCATGATCAGCCACGTGATCAGTGCATGATCAGTCACATGATGAGTGCATGGTCAGTCACGTGATCAGTGCATGATCATCCACGTGATCAGTGCATGTGGAGTCATGTAGACAATGAATGATAGCGCCATGATCAATGCACGATCAGTCCCATGATGAGTGTATGACCAGCCAAGTGATCAGTGCATGATAGCCACGTGATCAGTGCATGATCAGTCACGTGATCAGTGCATGATCAGTCACGTGATCAGTGTATGATCAGCCACGTGATCAGTGCATGATCAGCCAAATGATCAGTGCATGATCAATTACGTGATCAGTGCATGATAGCCACGTGATCAGTGCATGATCAGTCACGTGATCAGTGCATGATCAGTCACGTGATCAGTGTATGATCAGCCACGAGATCAGTGCATGATCAGCCAAATGATCAGTGCATGATCAGCCAAATGATCAGTGCATGATCAATTACGTGATCAGTGCATGATCAGCCACGTGATCAGTGCATGATCAGCCAGGTGATCAGTTCATGATAGCTATGTGATCAGTTCATGATTTGTCACGTGATCTGTGCATGACCAGGCAGGTGATCAGTGTATGATCAGCCACGTGATCAGTGCATGATCCGTCACCTGATGGGTGTATGATCAGTCACCTGACCGGTACATGGTAGCTACATGATCATTGCATGATCAGCCACGTGAGTAGTGCATGATAGCCACGTGATCAGTGCATGATCAGTCACGTGTTCAGTGCATGATCAGTCATGTAATCTGTGCATGACCAGGCACGTGATCTGTGTATTACCAGCCAAGTGATCAGAGCATGATAGCCACGTGATCAGTGCATGATCAGTCACGTGATCAGTGCATGATCAGTCACGTGATCAGTGGATGATCAGCCACCTGATCAGTGCATGATCAGCCACATGATCAGTGCATGATCAATTACGTGATCAGTGCATTATCAGTCACGTGACCAGTATATGGTAGCTAGGTGATCATTGCATGATCAGCCACATGAGCCGTGCATGATAGCCACGAGATCAGTGCATGATCAGTCACGTGATTAGTGCATGATCACTCACGTCAACAGTGCATGATAAGTCACGTGATCAGTGCATGATCAATTACGTGATCAGTGCATGATCACTCACGTGACCAGTACATGGTAGCTATGTGATCATTGCATGAACAGCTGCGTGAGCAGTGCATGATAGCCACGTAATCAGTGCATGATCTGTCACATGATCAGTGTATGATCATCCGGGTGATCAGTGCATGGGCAGTCATGTGATCAGTGCATGATATAGACGTGATCAGTGCATGATCAGTCTCGTGATCAATGTATGATCAACCACGTGATCAGTGCACGATAGCCAGGTAATGAGTGCATGATAGCCAGATGATCAGTGCATTATCAGTCAGGTGATCAGTGTATGATCAGCCAAGTAATCAGTGCATGATAGCCAACTGATCAGTGGATGATTAGTCACGTGATCAGTGCATGGTCAGTCACGTGAACAGTGCATGATCAGCCACGTGAATAGTGCATGATCAATTACGTGATCAGTGCATGATCAGTCACGTGATCAGTACATGATCAGTCACGTGAACAGTGCATGATCAGTCACGTGATAAGTGTATGATCAGCCATGTGATCAGTGCATGATCAGTCACGTGATAAGTGTATGATCAGCCATGTGATCAGTGCATGGTCAGCGAAATGATCAGTGCATGATCAATTACGTGATCAGTGCATGATCAGCCACGTGATCAGTGCATGGTCAGTCACGTGATCAGTGCATGATCATCCACGTGATCAGTGCATGTGGAGTCATGTAGACAATGCATGATAGCGCCGGGATCAGTGCACGATCAGTCCCGTGATGAGTGTGTGATCAGCCAAGTGATCAGTGCAAGAGAGCTACGTGATCAGTGCATGATCAACCACGTCATCAGTGCATGATAGCCACGTGAGCAGTGCATACAATTACGTGATCAGTGCATGCGCAATCACGTGATCAGTGCATGAGAGCCACGTGATCAGTGCATGATTATTCACCTGATAGGTGTGTGATCATCCACGTGAACAGTGCATGCTCAGTCACGTGATAAGGGCCTGCTGAGCTGCGTGATTGCTGTCTGCTCATCTGCTTGACAATTGCCAGCTGAGCTGTACGGTTCCTGCCTGTCATCTCCTTGACAATTGCCACCTGTGCTGCATAATTCCTGCCTGCTCATCTACTTGATTATTGCCAGGTGAGCAGCATGATTTCTCAAATCTGAGTTCCATGCTTATAGCCTGGTGACTGATTCCTGCCTACTCAGCTCTTTGTTCATTGCCTGCAGATGCACATGATCAGTGTGTGACACCAAACATGATCAGCACATGATCAGTCACATGATCAATGCATGATAAGCCAGGTGATCAGTGCATGATCAATTACGTGATCATTGCATGATGAGCCACATGAGCAGTGCATGATAGCTACGTGATCAGTGCATGATCAGTCACGTGATCAGTGCATGATCAGTCACGTGTTCAGTGCATGATCAGCCACGAGATCAGTCCATGATCAATTACGTGATTAGTGCATGATCACTTACGTGAGCAGTGTATGACCAGTCAAGTGATCAGTGCATGATAGCCACGTGATCAGTGCATGGTCAGTCACGTGATGAGTGCATGAGCAGTCACGTGATCAGTGCATTATCAGCCACATGGTCAGTGCATGATCAATTACGTCATCAGTGCATGATCAGTCACGTGACCAGTACATGGTAGCTGCGTGAACATTGCATGATCAGCCAAGTTAGCAGTGCATGATAGCCACGTGATCAGTGCATGATAGCCACGTGATCAGTGCATGATCAGTTACGTGAGCAGTGTATGATCAGCCACGTGATCAGTGCATGGTCAGACACGTGAACAGTGTAAGATCAGCCACGTGATCAGTGCATGATATCCAAGTGATCAGTGCATGATCAATCACGTGATCAGTGTATGATCAGCCACGTGAACAGTGCATGCTCAGTCACGTGATCAGGGCCTGCTGAGCTGCGTGATTACTGTCTGCTCATCTGCTTGACAATTGCCAGCTGAGCTGCACGATTCCTGCCTGTCATCTGCTTGACAATTGCCAGCTGTGCTGTGTAATTCCTGCCTGCTCAGCTGCTTGATTATTGCCAGCTGAGCAGCATGATTCCTCACAGCTGAGTTCCATGATTATTGCCTGCTGACTGTTTGATTCGTGCCTACTCAGCTCTTTGTTTATTGCCTCCAGAGGCACATGATCAGTGTATGATAGCAAACATGATCAGCGCATGATCAGTCACATGATCAGCGCCATTAAGTCACGTGATCACTACATGATAGTCATGTGATCAGTCCATGCTCAGTCACGGTATCAGTGCATGATCAGCCACGTGATCAGTGCATGATCTGTCACATGATTAGTGTATGATCATCCACGTGATCAGTGCATGGGCAGTCATGTGATCAGTGCATGATTAGACGTGATCAGTGCATGATCAGTCTCGTGGTCAGTGCATGATAGCCACGTGATCAGTGCATGATCAGTCACCTGATGGGGGTATGATCATTCACGTGACCGGAACATGGTAGCTATATGATCAGTGTATGACCAGCCATGTGATAAGTGCATGATAGCCACGTGATCAGTGCATGATCAGCCACGTGATCAGTGCATGATCATTCACGTGATCAGTGCATGATCAGCCACATGATCAGTGCATGAACAATTACGTCATCAGTGCATGATCAGTCATGTGACCAGTATATGGAAGCTGCGTGATCAGTGTATGACCAGCCAAGTAATCAGTGCATGATAGCCACGTGATCAGTGCATGATCAGTCACGTGATCAGTGTCTGAGCAGTCACGTGATCACTACATGATCAGCCAAATGATCAGTGCATGATCAATTACGTCATCAGTGCATGATCAGTCACGTGACCAGTACATGGTAGCTGCGTGATCATTGCATGATCAGCCAAGTTAGCAGTGCCTGATAGCCACGTGATCAGTGCATGATCAGTCACGTGTTCAGTGCATGATCAGTCATGTAATCTGTGCATGTCGAGGCACGTGATCAGTGTATGACCAGCCAAGTGATCAGTGCATGATATCCACGTGATCAGTGCATGATGAGTCTCGTGAACAGTGCATGATCAGTCACGTGATCAATTCATGATCAGTCACGTGATCAGTGTATGATCAGTCACGTGATCAGTGTATGATCAGCCACGTGATCAGTGCATGATCAGCCACATGACCATTGCATGATCAATTACGTGATCAGTGCATGATCAGTCACGTGACCAGTACATGGTAGCTACGTGATCATTGCAGGATCAGCCAAGTGAGCAGTGCATGATAGCCACGTGATCAGTGCATGATCAGCCACGTGATCAGTGCATAATCAGTCACGTGATCAGTGCATGGTCAGACACGTGATCAGTGAATGATCAGTCACGTGATCAGTGTATGATCAACCACGGGATCATTGTATGATCAGCCAAATGATCAGTGCATGATGAGTCACGTGATCAGTGTATGATCAGCCACGAGATCAGTGCATGATCAGCCAAATGATCAGTGCATGATCAGCCAAATGATCAGTGCATGATCAATTACGTGATCAGTGCATGATCAGCCACGTGATCAGTGCATGATCAGCCAGGTGATCAGTTCATGATAGCTATGTGATCAGTTCATGATTTGTCACGTGATCTGTGCATGACCAGGCAGGTGATCAGTGTATGATCAGCCACGTGATCAGTGCATGATCCGTCACCTGATGGGTGTATGATCAGTCACCTGACCGGTACATGGTAGCTACATGATCATTGCATGATCAGCCACGTGAGTAGTGCATGATAGCCACGTGATCAGTGCATGATCAGTCACGTGTTCAGTGCATGATCAGTCATGTAATCTGTGCATGACCAGGCACGTAATCAGTGTATGACCAGCCAAGTGATCAGTGCATGATAGCCACGTGATCAGTGCATGATAAGTCACGTGATCAGTGCATGATCAGTCACGTGATCAGTGTATGATCAGCCACGTGATCAGTGCATGATCAGCCAAATGATCAGTGCATGATCAATTACGTGATCAGTGCATGATAGCCACGTGATCAGTGCATGATCAGTCACGTGATCAGTGCATGATCAGTCACGTGATCAGTGTATGATCAGCCACGAGATCAGTGCATGATCAGCCAAATGATCAGTGCATGATCAGCCAAATGATCAGTGCATGATCCATTACGTGATCAGTGCATGATCAGCCACGTGATCAGTGCATGATCAGCCAGGTGATCAGTTCATGATAGCTATGTGATCAGTTCATGATTTGTCACGTAATCTGTGCATGACCAGGCAGGTGATCAGAGTATGATCAGCCACGTGATCAGTGCATGATCCGTCACCTGAAGGGTGTATGATCAGTCACCTGACTGGTACATGGTAGCTACATGATCATTGCATGATCAGCCACGTGAGTAGTGCATGATAGCCACGTGATCAGTGCATGATCAGTCACGTGTTCAGTGCATGATCAGTCATGTAATCTGTGCATGACCAGGCACGTGATCTGTGTATGACCAGCCAAGTGATCAGAGCATGATAGCCACGTGATCAGTGCATGATCAGTCACATGATCAGTGCATGTTCAGTCACATGATCAGTGGATGATCAGCCACCTGATCAGTGCATGATCAGCCACATGATCAGTGCATGATCAATTACGTGATCAGTGCATGATCAGTCACGTGACCAGTATATGGTAGCTAGGTGATCATTGCATGATCAGCCACATGAGCCGTGCATGATAGCCACGAGATCAGTGCATGATCAGTCACGTGATTAGTGCATTTTCACTCACGTCAACAGTGCATGATAAGTCACGTGATCAGTGCATGATCAATTACGTGATCAGTGCATGATCACTCACGTGACCAGTACATGGTAGCTACGTGATCATTGCATGAACAGCCGTGTGAGCAGTGCATGATAGCCACGTGATCAGTGCATGATCTGTCACATGATCAGTGTATGATCATCCGCGTGATCAGTGCATGGGCAGTCATGTGATCAGTGCATGATATAGACGTGATCAGTGCATGATCAGTCTCGTGATCAATGTACGATCAACCACGTGATCAGTGCACGATAGCCAGGTAATGAGTGCATGATAGCCAGATGATCAGTGCATTATCAGTCAGGTGATCAGTGTATGATCATCCAAGTAATCAGTGCATGATAGCCAACTGATCAGTGGATGATTAGTCACGTGATCAGTGCATGATCAGTCATGTGAACAGTGCATGATAAGTCACCTGATCAGTGCATGATCAATTACGTGATCAGTGCATGATCACTCACGTGACCAGTACATGGTAGCTACGTGATCATTGCATGATCAGTTTCGGGAGCAGAGTATGATCAGCCACTTGATCAGTGCATGATAGCCACGTGATCTCTGCATGATCTGTCACATGATCAGTGTATGATCATCCAAGTGTTCAGTGCATGGGCAGTCATGTGATCAGTGCATGATATAGACGTGATCAGTGCATGATCAGTCTTGTGATCAGTTTATGATCAACCACGTGATCAGTGCACGATAGCCAGGTAATGAGTGCATGATAGCCAGATGATCAGTGCATTATCAGTCAGGTGAGCAGTGTATGATCAGCCAAGTAATCAGTGCATGATAGCCAAATGATCAGTGCATGATCAGTCACGTGATCAGTGCATGATCAGTCACGTGATCAGTGTATGATCATCCACGTGATCAGTGCATGTGGAGTCATGTAATCAATGCATGATAGCGCCGTGATCAGTGCACGATCAGTCCCGTGATGAGTGTATGATCAGCCAAGTGATCAGTGCATGTGGAGTCATGTAATCAATGCATGATAGCGCCGTGATAAGTGCACGATCAGTCCCGTGATGAGTGTATGATCATCCACGTTATCAGTGCATGTGGAGTCATGTAATCAATGCATGATACCGCCGTGATCAGTGCACGATCAATCCCGTGATGTGTGTATGATCAGCCAAGTGATCAGTGCAAGATAGCTACGTGATCAGTGCATGATCAGTCACATGATCAGTGCATGATCAGCCACGTCATCTGTGCATGATAGCCACGTGATGAGTGCATACAATTACGTGATCAGTGCATGTGCAATCACGTGATCAGTGCATGAGAGCCACGTGATCAGTGCATGATCAGTCACGTGATAGGTATGTGATCAGCCACGTGAACAGTGCATGCTCCGTCACGTGATCAGCGCCTGCTGAGCTGCGTGATACCTGTCTGCTCATCTGCTTGACAATTGCCAGCTGAGCTGCACGATTCCTGCCTGTCATCTCCTTGACAATTGCCACCTGTGCTGCGTAATTCCCGCCTGCTCATCTACTTGATTATTGCCAGCTGAGCAGCATGATTTCTCAGAGCTGAGTTCCATGATTATTGCCTGCTGACTGATTCCTGCCTACTCAGCTCTTTGTTCATTGCCTCCAGAGGCACATGATCAGTGTATGAAACCAAACATGATCAGCACATGATCAGTCACATGATCAATGCATGATAAGCCAGGTGATCAGTGAATGATCAATTACGTGATCAGTGCATGATCAGTCACGTGACCAGTACATGATAGCTGCGTGATCATTGCATGATAAGCCAAGTGAGCAGCGCATGATAGCCACGTGATCAGTGCATGATCAGTCACGTGATCAGTGCATGATCAGTCACGTGATCAGTGCATGATCAATTACGTGATCATTGCATGATCAATTACGTGACCAGTACATGGAAACTACGTGATCATTGCATGATCAGCCACGTGATCTGTGCATGATAGCCACGTGATCAGTGCATGATAGCCACGTGATCAGTGCATGATAGCCACGTTATCAATTCATGAGTTGTCACGTGATCTTTGCATGACCAGGCACGTGATCAGTGTATGATCAGCCACGTGATCAGTGCATGATAGCCACGTGATCAGTGCATGATCAGTCATGTGAACAGTGCGTGATCAGTCACGTGATCAGTGTATGATCACCCAAGTGATCAATGCATGATCAATTACATGATCAGTGCATGATCAGTCACGTGACCAGTACATGGTAGCTAAGTGATCATTGTATGATCAGCCACGTAAGCTGTGCATGATAGCCAGGTGATCAGTGTATGATCAGTCACGTGATCAGTGCATGAACAATCACGGTATCAGTTCATGATCAATTACGTTACCATTGCATGATCAGTCACGTGACCAGTACATGTTAGCTACGTGATCATTGCAGGATCAGCCACGTGAGCACTGCATGATAGACACGTGATCAGTGCATGATCAGCTACGTGAGCAGTGTATGATCAGCCACGTGATCAGTTTCTGATCAGACACATGAACAGTGTATGATCAGCCACGTGATCATTGAATTATAGCCACGTGAGCAGTGCATGATCAGTCACTTGATCAGTGCATGATCAGTCACGTGATTAGTGCATGGTCAATTACATTACCATTGCATGATCAGTCACGTGACTAGTACATGTTAGCTACGTGAACATTGCAGGATCAGCCACGTGAGCACTGCATGATAGACACGTGATCACTGCATTATCAGTCACGTGATCAGTGTATGATCAGCCACGTGATCAGTGCATGATCAGCCGCATGATCAGTGCATGATCAATTACGTGATCATTGCATGATCAGCCACGTGAGCCGTGCATGATAGCCACGAGATCAGTGCATGATCAGTCATGTGATCAGTGCATGATCAGTCACGTGAACAGTGCTTGATAAGTCACCTGATCAGTGCATGATCAATTACGTGATCAGTTCATGATCACTCACGTGACCAGTACATGGTAGCTACTTGATCGTTGCATGATCAGCCACGTGAGCAGTGCATGATAGCCACGTGATCATTGCATGATCTGTCACATGATCAGTGTATGATCATCCACGTGTTCAGTGCATGGGCAGTCATGTGATCAGTGCATGATATAGACGTGATCAGTGCATGATCAGTCTTGTGATCAGTGTATGATCAACCACGTGATCAGTGCACGATAGCCAGGTAATGAGTGCATGATAGCCAGATGATCAGTGCATTATCAGTCACATTATCAGGGTATGATCAGCCAAGTAATCAGTGCATGATAGCCAAATGATCAGTGCATGATCAGTCACGTGATCAGTGCATGATCAGTCACGTGATCAGTGTATGATCATCCACGTGATCAGTGCATGTGGAGTCATGTAATCAATGCATGATCGCGCCGTGATCAGTGCACGATCAGTCCCGTGATGAGTGTATGATCAGCCAAGTGATCAGTGCATGTGGAGTCATGTAATCAATGCATGATAGCGCCGTGATCAGTGCACGATCAGTCCCGTGATGAGTGTATGATCATCCACGTTATCAGTGCATGTGGAGTCATATAATAAATGCATGATACCGCCGTGATCAGTGCACGATCAATCCCGTGATGAGTGTATGATCAGCCAAGTGATCAGTGCAAGATAGCTACGTGATCAGTGCATGATCAGTCACATGATCAGTGCATGATCAATTACGTGATCATTGCATGATCAGCCGCATGATCAGTGCATGATCAATTACGTGATCATTGCATGATCAGCCACGTGAGCCGTGCATGATAGCCACGAGATCAGTGCATGATCAGTCATGTGATCAGTGCATGATCAGTCACGTGAACAGTGCATGATAAGTCACCTGATCAGTGCATGATCAATTACGTGATCAGTTCATGATCACTCACGTGACCAGTACATGGTAGCTACTTGATCGTTGCATGATCAGCCACGTGAGCAGTGCATGATAGCCACGTGATCATTGCATGATCTGTCACATGATCAGTGTATGATCATCCACGTGTTCAGTGCATGGGCAGTCATGTGATCAGTGCATGATATAGATGTGATCAGTGCATGATCAGTCTTGTGATCAGTGTATGATCAACCACGTGATCAGTGCACGATAGCCAGGTAATGAGTGCATGATAGCCAGATGATCAGTGCATTATCAGTCACATTATCAGGGTATGATCAGCCAAGTAATCAGTGCATGATAGCCAAATGATCAGTGCATGATCAGTCACGTGATCAGTGCATGATCAGTCACGTGATCAGTGTATGATCATCCACGTGATCAGTGCATGTGGAGTCATGTAATCAATGCATGATAGCGCCGTGATCAGTGCACGATCAGTCCCGTGATGAGTGTATGATCATCCACGTTATCAGTGCATGTGGAGTCATGTAATCAATGCATGATACCGCCGTGATCAGTGCACGATCAATCCCGTGATGAGTGTATGATCAGCCAAGTGATCAGTGCAAGATAGCTACGTGATCAGTGCATGATCAGTCACATGATCAGTGCATGATCAGCCACGTCATCTGTGCATGATAGCCACGTGATGAATGCATACAATTACGTGAGCAGTGCATGTGCAATCACGTGATCAGTGCATGAGAGCCACGTGATCAGTGCATGATCAGTCACGTGATAGGTATGTGATCAGCCACGTGAACAGTGCATGCTCCGTCACGTGATCAGGGCCTGCTGAGCTGCGTGATTCCTGTCTGCTCATCTGCTTGACAATTGCCAGCTGAGCTGCACGATTCCTGCCTGTCATCTCCTTGACAATTGCCACCTGTGCTGCGTAATTCCCGCCTGCTCATCTACTTGATTATTGCCAGCTGAGCAGCATGATTTCTCAGAGCTGAGTTCCATGATTATTGCCTGCTCACTGATTCCTGCCTACTCAGCTCTTTGTTCATTGCCTCCAGAGGCACATGATCAGTGTATGAAACCAAACATGATCAGCACATGATCAGTCACATGATCAATGCATGATAAGCCAGGTGATCAGTGCATGATCAATTACGTGAACAGTGCATGATCAGTCATGTGACCAGTACATGGTAGCTGCGTGATCATTGCATGATCAGCCACATAATCAGTGCATGATAGCCACGTGATCAGTGCATGATAGCCACGTGATCAGTGCATGATCAGTCACGTGATCAGTGCATGATCAGCCACGTGATCAGTGCATGATCAATTACGTGATCAGTGCATGATCAGTCACATGACCAGTACATGGTAGCTACGTGATCATTGCATGATCAGCCACGTAATCAGTGCATGATAGCCACGTGATCAGTGCATGATAGCCACGTGATCAGTGCATGATCAGTCACGTGATCAGTGCATGATCAGTCACGTGATCAGGGCATGATCAGTCACGTGATCAGTGCATGATCAATTACGTTACCATTGCATGATCAGTCACGTGACCAGTACATGGTAGCTATGTGATCATTGTATGATCAGCCATGTAAGCAGTGCATGATAGCCACGTGATCAGTGTATGATCAGCCACGTGATCAGTGCATGATCAATTACGTGATCAGTGCATGATCAGTCACGTGACCAGTACATGGTAGCTATGTGATCATTGTATGATCAGCCACGTTAGCAGTGCATGATAGCCACGTGATCAGTGCATGATCAGTCACCTGATCAGGGCATGATCACTCACGTGATCAGTGCATGATCAATTACGTTACCATGGCGTGATCAGTCACATGACCAGTACATGTTAGCTACGTGATCATTGCAGGATCAGCCACGTGAGCACTGAATGATAGACATGTGACCAGTGCATGATCAGCTACGTGAGCAGTGTATGATCAGCCACTTGATCAGTGCATGATCAGACATGTGAACAGTGTATGATCAGCCACGTGATCAGTGCATGATACCTACGTGATCAGTTCATGATTAGTCACGTGAGCTGTGCCTGACCAGGCACATGAACAGTGTATGATCCGCCATGTGATCAGTGCATTATAGCCACGTGATCAGTGCATGATCAATTACGAGATCAGTGCATGATCAGTCACGTGACCAGTACATGGTAGCTACGTGATCATTGCATGATCAGCCACGTTAGCAGTGCATGATAGTCACATGATCAGTGCATGATCAGTCACGTGTTCAGTGCGCGATCAGTCACGTGAACAGTGCATGATAAGTCCCTTGATCAGTGCATGATCAATTACGTGATCAGTGCATGATCAGTCACGTGACCAGTACATGGTAGCTACGTGATCATTGCATGTTCAGCCACGTTAGCAGTGCATGATAGTCACGTGATCAGTGCATGATCAGTTTCGGGAGCAGAGTATGATCAGCCACTTGATCAGTGCAGTATAGCCACGTGATCACTGCATGATCTGTCACATGATCAGTGTATGATCATCCACGTGATCAGTGCATGGGCAGTCATGTGATCAGTGCATGATATAGACGTGATCAGTGCATGATCAGTCTCGTGATCAGTGTATGATCAACCACGTGATCAGTGCACGATTGCCAGGTAATGAGTGCATGATAGCCAGATGATCAGTGCATTATCAGTAACGTGATCAGTGTATGATCAGCCAAGTAATCAGTGCATGATAGCCAAATGATCAGTGCATGAACAGCCACATGATCAGTGCATGATAGCCACGTGATTAGTGCATGATCAGTCACGTGAACAGTGCATGATCAGCCACGTGATCAGTGTATGATCAGCCACGTGATCAGTGCATGATCAATTCTGTGATCAGTGCATGATCAGTCACGTGATCAGTACATGATCAGTCACGTGAACAGTGCATGATCATTTACGTGATCTGTGCATGATCAGTCACGTGACCAGTATATGGTAGCTCCGTGATCATTGCATGACCAGCCACGTGAGCAGTGCATGATAGCCACGTGATGTGTGCATGATCAGTTATGTGAGCAGAGTATGATCAGCCACGTGATCAGTGCATGAGTGCCACGTGATCACTGCATGATCAGTCACGTGACAGGTGTGTGATCAGCCACGTGAACAGTGCATGTTCAGCCACGTGATCAGTGCATGATAGCCACGTAATCATTGCATGATCATTTATGTGAGCAGTGTATGATCAGCCACGTGATCAGTGCATGTTCAGCCACGTGATCAGTGCATGATCATTTATGTGAGCAGTGTATGATCAGCCACGTGATCAGTGCATGATCAGCCAGGTGATCAGTGCATGATAGCTACGTGATCATTTCATGATTAGTCATGTGATCTGTGCATGACCAGGCAGGTGGTCAGTGTATGATCAGCCACGTGAACAGTGCATGATAGCCAGGTGATCAGTGCATGAACAGTCACCTGATGGGTGTATGATGAGTCACGTGACCGGTACCTGGGAGCTACATGATCATTGCATGATCAGTCACGTGATCAGTGCATGATCAGTCACGTAATCTGTGCATGACCAGGCACGTGATCAGTGTATGACCAGCCAAGTTACCAGTGCATGATAGCCACCTGATCAGTGCATGATCAGTAACGTGAACAGAGTATGATCAGCCACATGATCAGTGCATGATCAGTTACTTGAGCAGTGTATGACCAGCCACGTGATCAGTGCATGGTCAGACACATGAACAGTGTATGATCAGGCATGTGATCGTTGCATGATATCCAAGTGATCAGTACATAATCAATCACGTGTTCAGTGTATGATCAGCCACGTGAACAGTGCATGCACAGTCACGTGATCTGTGCATGACCAGGCACGTGATCAGTGTATGACTAGCCAAGTTACCAGTGCATGATAGCCACCTGATCAGTGCATGATCAGTAACGTGAACAGTGTATGATCAGCCACGTGATCAGTGCATGATACCTGCGTGATCAGTTCATGATTAGTCACGTGATCTGTGCATGACAGGCACCTAATCAGTGCATGATATCCACGTGATCAGTGAATTATAGCCACGTGATCAGTTCATGATTAGTCACGTGATCTGTGCATGACCAGGCACGTGAACAGTGTATGATCAGCCACGTGATCAGTGCATTATAGCCACGTGATCATTGCATGATCAGTCAAGTGATCAGTGCATGATCAGACACGTAATCTGTGCATGACCAGGCACGTGATCAGTGTATGACCAGCCAAGTGATCAGTGCATGATCAGCCACGTGAACAGTACATGGTTGCTACGTGATCATTGCATGATCAGCCACGTAAGCAGAGCATGATAGCCACGTGATCAGTGCTTGATGAGTCACGTGAACAGTGCATGATCATTTACGTGATCTGTGCATGATCAGTCACATGACCAGTATATGGTAGCTAAGTGATCATTGCATGACCAGCCACGTGAGCAGTGCATGATACCCATGTGATGTGTGCATGATCAGTTAGGTGAGCAGAGTATGTTCAGCCACGTGATCAGTGCATGATAGCCACGTGATCAGAGCATGATAGCTGCGTGAGTAGTGTACGATCAGCCAGGTGATCAGTGCATGGTCAGACATGTGAACATGTATGATCAGCCACGTGATCAGTGCATGATATCCATGTGATCAGTGCATGATCAATCACGTGATCAGTGTATGATCAGCCACGAGAACAGTACATGCTCAGTCACGTGATCAGGGCCTGCTGAGCTGCGTGATTCCTGTCTGCTCATCTGCTTGACCATTGCCAGCTGAGCTGCACGATTCCTGCCTGTCATCTGCTTGACAATTGCCAGCTGTGCTACGTAATTCCTGCCTGCTCAGCTGCTTGATTATTGCCAGCTGAGCAGCATGATTCCTCACAGCTGAGTTCCATGATTATTGCCTGCTGACTGTTTGATTCGTGCCTACTCAGCTCTTTGTTTATTGCCTCCAGAGGCACATGATCAGTGTATGATAGCAAACATGATCAGCGCAAGATCAGACACATGATCAGCGCCATTAAGTCAAGTGATCATTACATGATAGTCATGTGATCAGTCCATGCTCAGTCACGGTAACAGTGCATGATCAGCCAGGTGATCAGTGCATGATAGCTACGTGATCAGTTCATGATTAGTCACGTGATCTGTGCATGACCAGCCAAGTGATCAGTGCATGATAGCCACGTGATCAGTGCATGATCAGTCAAGTGATCAGTGCATGATCAGTCACGTGATCAGTGTATGATCAGCCACGTGATCAGTGCATGATCATCCACATGATCAGTGCATGATCAATTACATGATCAGTGCATGATAAGTCACGTGATCAGAGTATGATCAGTCACATGATCAATGCATGATAAGCCAGGTGATCAGTGCATGATCAATTACGTGATCAGTGCATGATCAGTCATGTGACCAGTACATGGTAGCTGCGTGATCATTGAATGATCAGCCACATGAGCAGTGCATGATAGCCACGTGATCAGTGCATGATCAGTCACGTGATCAGTGCATGATCAGTCACGTGATCAGTGAATGATAGCCACGTGATCAGTGCATGATCAATTACGTGATCATTGCATGATCACTCACGTGACCAGTACATGGTAGCTATGTGATCATTGCATGATAAGCCAAGTAATCAGTGAATGATAGCCAACTGATCAGTGCATGATCAGTCACGTGATCAGTGCTTGGTGAGTCACGTGATGAGTGCAAGATCAGTCACATGATCAGTGTATGATGATCCACGTGATCAGTGCATGTGAAGTCATGTAATCAATGCATGATAGCTCAGTGATCAGTGCACGATCAGTCCCGTGAAGATTGCATGATCAGCCAAGTGACCAGTGCAAGATAGCTACGTGATCAGTGCATGAATAGCCACGTGATAGGTGTGTGATCAGCCACGTGGACAGTGCATTCTCAGTCACGTGATCAGGGCCTGCTGAGCTGCGTGATTACTGTCTGCTCATCTGCTTGACAATTGCCAGCTGAGCTGCACGATTCCTGCGTGTCATCTCCTTGACAATTGCCACCTGTGCTGCATAATGCCTGCCTGCTCATCTACTTGATTATTGCCAGCTGAGCAGCATGATTTCTCAGAGCTGAGTTCCATGATTATTGCCTGCTGACTGATTCCTGCCTACTCAGCTCTTTGTTCATTGCCTCCAGAGGCACATGATCAGTGTATGACACCAAACATGATCAGCACAGGATCAGTCACATGATCAATGCATGATAAGCCACGTGATCAGTGCATGATCAATTATGTGATCACTGCATGATCAGTCATGTGACCAGTACATGGTAGCTGCGTGATCATTGCACGATCAGCCACGTGATCAGTGCATGATAGCCACGTGATCAGTGCATGATCAGCCACGTGATCAGTGCATGATCAGTCACGTGATACGTGTGTGATCAGCCACGTGATCAGTGCATGATAGCCACGTGAACAGTGCATGATCAGTCACGTGAACAGTGCATGATCAGTCATGTGATGAGTGTATGATCAGCCACGTGATCAGTGCAGGATCAATTACGTGATCAGTGCATGATCAGTCACGTGACCAGTACATGGTAGCTATATGATCATTGTATGATCAGCCACATAAGCAGTGCATGATAGCCACGTGATCAGTGCATGATGAGTCACGTGATCAGTGCATGATCAGTCACGTGATCATTGCATGAACAATTACGTTACCATTGCATGATCAGTCACGTGACCAGTACATGTTAGCTATGTGATCATTGCATGATCAGCCACGTGATCAGTGCATGATAGCCACGTGATCAGTGCATGATCAGTCACGTGATACGTGTGTCATCAGCCACGTGATCAGTGCATGATATCCACGTGATCAGTGCATGATAGCCACGTGATCACTTCATGATTAGTCCCGTGATCTGTGCGTGACCAGGCACGTGATCAGTGTATGATCAGCCACGTGATCAGTGCATGATAGGCATGTGATCAGTGCATGATCAGTCAGTTGAACAGTGCATGATCAGTCACGTGATCAGTGTACGATCAGCCACGTGATCAGTGCGTGATCAATTCCGTGATCAGTGAATGATCAGTCACTTGACCAGTACATGGTAGCTATGTGATCATTGTATGAGCAGCCAGGTAAGCTGTGCATGATAGCCACGTGAGCAGTGCATGATCAGTCACGTGATCAGTGCTTGATCAGTCACGTGATTAGTGCATGGTCAATTACATTACCATTGCATGATCAGTCACGTGACCAGTACATGTTAGCTACGTGAACATTGCAGGATCAGCCACGTGAGCACTGCATGATAGACACGTGATCACTGCATTATCAGTCACGTGATCAGTGTATGATCAGCCACGTGATCAGTGCATGATCAGCCGCATGATCAGTGCATGATCAATTACGAGATCATTGCATGATCAGCCACGTGAACCGTGCATGATAGCCACGAGATCAGTGCATGATCAGTCATGTGATCAGTGCATGATCAGTCACGTGAACAGTGCATGATAAGTCACCTGATCAGTGCATGATCAATTACGTGATCAGTTCATGATCACTCACGTGACCAGTACATGGTAGCTACTTGATCGTTGCATGATCAGCCACGTGAGCAGTTCATGATAGCCACGTGATCATTGCATGATCTGTCACATGATCAGTGTATGATCATCCACGTGTTCAGTGCATGGGCAGTCATGTGATCAGTGCATGATATAGACGTGATCAGTGCATGATCAGTCACGTGATTAGTGCATGGTCAATTACATTATCATTGCATGATCAGTCACGTGACCAGTACATGTTAGCTACGTGAACATTGCAGGATCAGCCACGTGAGCACTGCATGATAGACACGTGATCACTGCATTATCACACACGTGATCATTGCATGATCAGCCACGTGAGCCGTGCATGATAGCCACGAGATCAGTGCATGATCAGTCACGTGATCAGTGCATGATCAGTCACGTGAACAGTGCATGATAAGTCACCTGATCAGTGAATGATCAATTAGGTGATCAGTGCATGATCACTCACGTGACGAGTACATGGTAGCTACGTGATCATTGCATGATCAGCCAGGTGAGCAGTGCATGATAGCCACGTGATCAGTGCATGATCAGTCACGTGATCTGTGCATGATCAGTCACGTGATCAGTGCATGATCAATTAC
This sequence comes from Bos taurus, assembly GCF_002263795.3. Lineage (NCBI taxonomy): Eukaryota > Metazoa > Chordata > Mammalia > Artiodactyla > Bovidae > Bos > Bos taurus. The sequence continues at coordinate 157,095 of NW_020190738.1, read as the reverse complement.
CTGATCAGTGCATGATCAGTCACGTGACCAGTGCATGTTAGCTATGTGATCATTGCATGATCAGCCACGTGATCAGTGCATGATAGCCACGTGATCAGTGCATGATCAGTTACGTGAGCAGTGTATGATCAGCCACGTGAGCAGTGCATGATATCCAAGTGATCAGTGCATGATCAATCACGTGATCAGTGTATGATCAGCCACGTGAGCAGTGCATGATAGCCACGTGATCAGTGCATGATCAGTTTCGGGAGCAGAGTATGATCAGCCACTTGATCAGTGCATTATAGCCACGTGATCACTGCATGATCTGTCACATGATCAGTGTATGATCATCCACGTGTTCAGTGCATGGGCAGTCATGTGATCAGTGCATGATATAGACGTGATCAGTGCATGATCAGTCTTGTGATCAGTGTATGATCAACCACGTGATCAGTGCACGATAGCCAGGTAATGAGTGCATGATAGCCAGATGATCAGCGCATTATCAGTCACATTATCAGGGTATGATCAGCCAAGTAATCAGTGCATGATAGCCAAATGATCAGTGCATGATCAGTCACGTGATCAGTGCATGATCAGTCACGTGATCAGTGCATGATCAGCCACGTGATCAGTGCATGTGGAGTCATGTAATCAATGCATGATAGCGCCGTGATCAGTGCACGATCAGTCCCGTGATGAGTGTATGATCAGCCAAGTGATCAGTGCATGTGGAGTCATGTAATCAATGCATGATAGCTCCGTGATCAGTGCACGATCAGTCCCGTGAAGAGTGCATGATCAGCCAAGTGACCAGTGCAAGATAGCTACGTGATCAGTGCATGATCAGTCACGTGATCAGTGCATGATCAGCCACGTCATCAGTGCATGATAGCCACGTGATCAGTGCATACAATTACGTGATCATTGCATGTGCAATCACGTGATCAGTGCATGAGAGCCACATGATCAGTGCATGAATAGTCACGTGATAGGTGTGTGATCAGCCACGTGGACACTGCATGCTCAGTCACGTGATCAGGGCCTGCTGAGCTGCGTGATTACTGTCTGCTCATCTGCTTGACAATTGCCAGCTGAGCTGCATGATTCCTGCCTGTCATTTCCTTGACAATTGCCACCTGTGCTGCGTAATTCCTGCCTGCTCATCTACTTGATTACTGCCAGCTGAGCAGCATGATTTCTCAGAGCTGAGTTCCATGGTTATTGCCTGCTGACTGATTCCTGCCTACTCAGCTTTTTGTTCATTGCCTCCAGAGGCACATGATCAGTGTATGACACCAAACATGATCAGCACATGATCAGTCACATGATCAATGCATGATAAGCCAGGGGATCAGTGCATGATCAATTACGTGATAAGTGCATGATCAGTCATGTGACCAGTACATGGTAGCTGCGTGAACATTGCACGATCAGCCACGGGAGCAGTGCATTATAGCCACGTGATCAGTGCATGATCAGTCTTGTGATCTGTGCATGATCAGTCACGTGATCAGTGCATGATCAGCCACGTGATCAGTGCATGATCAATTATGTGATCACTGCATGATCAGTCACGTGACTAGTACATGGTAGCTACGTGATCATTGCATGATCAGCCACGTGATCAGTGCATGATAGCCACGTGATCAGTGCATGATAGCCACGTGATCAGTGCATGATCAGTCACGTGATACGTGTGTGATCAGCCACGTGATCAGTGCATGATAGCCACTTGAACAGTGCATGATCAGTCACGTGAACAGTGCATGATCAGTCATGTGATGAGTGTATGATCAGCCACGTGATCAGTGCATGATCAATTACGTGATCACTGCATGATCAGTCACGTGACCAGTACATGGTAGCTATGTGATCATTGTATGATCAGCCACGTAAGCAGTGCATGATAGCCACGTGATCAGTGCATGATGAGTCACGTGATCAGTGCATGATCAGTCACATGATCAGTGCATGAACAATTACGTTACCATTGAATGTTGAGTCACGTGACCAGTATATGTTAGCTAGGTGATCATTGCATGATCAGCCACGTGATCAGTGCATGATAGCCACGTAATCAGTGCATGATCAGTCACGTGATACGTGTGTCATCAGCCACGTGATCAGTGCATGATATCCACGTGATCAGTGCATGATAGCCACGTGATCACTTCATGATTAGTCACGTGATCTGTGCATGACCAGGCACGTGATCAGTGTATGATCAGCCACGTGATCAGTGCATGATAGGCATGTGATCAGTGCATGATCAGTCAGGTGAACAGTGCATGATCAGTCACGTGATCAGTGTACGATCAGCCACGTGATCAGTGCATGATCAATTACGTGATCAGTGCATGATCAGTCACGTGACCAGTACATGGTAGCTATGTGATCATTGTATGAGCAGCCAGGTAAGCTGTGCATGATAGCCACGTGAGCAGTGCATGATCAGTCACGTGATCAGTGCATGATCAGTCACGTGATTAGTGCATGGTCAATTACATTACCATTGCATGATCAGTCACGTGACCAGTACATGTTAGCTACGTGAACATTGCAGGATCAGCCACGTGAGCACTGCATGATAGACACGTGATCACTGCATTATCACACACGTGATCAGTGTATGATCAGCCACGTGATCAGTGCATGATCAGCCACGTGATCAGTGCATGATCAATTATGTGATCACTGCATGATCAGTCACGTGACTAGTACATGGTAGCTACGTGATCATTGCATGTTCAGCCACGTGATCAGTGCATGATAGCCACGTGATCAGTGCATGATAGCCACGTGATCAGTGCATGATCAGTCACGTGATACGTGTGTGATCAGCCACGTGATCAGTGCATGATAGCCACTTGAACAGTGCATGATCAGTCACGTGAACAGTGCATGATCAGTCATGTGATGAGTGTATGATCAGCCACGTGATCAGTGCATGATCAATTACGTGATCACTGCATGATCAGTCACGTGACCAGTACATGGTAGCTATGTGATCATTGTATGATCAGCCACGTAAGCAGTGCATGATAGCCACGTGATCACTGCATTATCACACACGTGATCAGTGCATGAACAATTACGTTACCATTGAATGTTGAGTCACGTGACCAGTACATGTTAGCTAGGTGATCATTGCATGATCAGCCACGTGATCAGTGCATGATAGCCACGTAATCAGTGCATGATCAGTCACGTGATACGTGTGTCATCAGCCACGTGATCAGTGCATGATATCCACGTGATCAGTGCATGATAGCCACGTGATCACTTCATGATTAGTCACGTGATCTGTGCATGACCAGGCACGTGATCAGTGTATGATCAGCCACGTGATCAGTGCATGATAGGCATGTGATCAGTGCATGATCAGTCAGGTGAAGAGTGCATGATCAGTCACGTGATCAGTGTACGATCAGCCACGTGATCAGTGCATGATCAATTACGTGATCAGTGCATGATCAGTCACGTGACCAGTACATGGTAGCTATGTGATCATTGTATGAGCAGCCAGGTAAGCTGTGCATGATAGCCACGTGAGCAGTGCATGATCAGTCACGTGATCAGTGCATGATCAGTCACGTGATTAGTGCATGGTCAATTACATTATCATTGCATGATCAGTCACGTGACCAGTACATGTTAGCTACGTGAACATTGCAGGATCAGCCACGTGAGCACTGCATGATAGACACGTGATCACTGCATTATCACACACGTGATCATTGCATGATCAGCCACGTGAGCCGTGCATGATAGCCACGAGATCAGTGCATGATCAGTCACGTGATCAGTGCATGATCAGTCACGTGAACAGTGCATGATAAGTCACCTGATCAGTGAATGATCAATTAGGTGATCAGTGCATGATCACTCACGTGACGAGTACATGGTAGCTACGTGATCATTGCATGATCAGCCACGTGAGCAGTGCATGATAGCCACGTGATCAGTGCATGATCAGTCACGTGATCTGTGCATGATCAGTCACGTGATCAGTGCATGATCAATTACCTGATCAGTGCATGATCAGTCACGTGACCAGTGCATGTTAGCTATGTGATCATTGCATGATCAGCCACGTGATCAGTGCATGATAGCCACGTGATCAGTGCATGATCAGTTACGTGAGCAGTGTATGATCAACCACGTGAGCAGTGCATGATATCCAAGTGATCAGTGCATGATCAATCACGTGATCAGTGTATGATCAGCCACGTGAGCAGTGCATGATAGCCACGTGATCAGTGCATGATCAGTTTCGGGAGCAGAGTATGATCAGCCACTTGATCAGTGCATTATAGCCACGTGATCACTGCATGATCTGTCACATGATCAGTGTATGATCATCCACGTGTTCAGTGCATGGGCAGTCATGTGATCAGTGCATGATATAGACGTGATCAGTGCATGATCAGTCTTGTGATCAGTGTATGATCAACCACGTGATCAGTGCACGATAGCCAGGTAATGAGTGCATGATAGCCAGATGATCAGCGCATTATCAGTCACATTATCAGGGTATGATCAGCCAAGTAATCAGTGCATGATAGCCAAATGATCAGTGCATGATCAGTCACGTGATCAGTGCATGATCAGTCACGTGATCAGTGCATGATCAGCCACGTGATCAGTGCATGTGGAGTCATGTAATCAATGCATGATAGCGCCGTGATCAGTGCACGATCAGTCCCGTGATGAGTGTATGATCAGCCAAGTGATCAGTGCATGTGGAGTCATGTAATCAATGCATGATAGCTCCGTGATCAGTGCACGATCAGTCCCGTGAAGAGTGCATGATCAGCCAAGTGACCAGTGCAAGATAGCTACGTGATCAGTGCATGATCAGTCACGTGATCAGTGCATGATCAGCCACGTCATCAGTGCATGATAGCCACGTGATCAGTGCATACAATTACGTGATCATTGCATGTGCAATCACGTGATCAGTGCATGAGAGCCACATGATCAGTGCATGAATAGTCACGTGATAGGTGTGTGATCAGCCACGTGGACACTGCATGCTCAGTCACGTGATCAGGGCCTGCTGAGCTGCGTGATTACTGTCTGCTCATCTGCTTGACAATTGCCAGCTGAGCTGCATGATACCTGCCTGTCATTTCCTTGACAATTGCCACCTGTGCTGCGTAATTCCTGCCTGCTCATCTACTTGATTACTGCCAGCTGAGCAGCATGATTTCTCAGAGCTGAGTTCCATGGTTATTGCCTGCTGACTGATTCCTGCCTACTCAGCTTTTTGTTCATTGCCTCCAGAGGCACATGATCAGTGTATGACACCAAACATGATCAGCACATGATCAGTCACATGATCAATGCATGATAAGCCAGGGGATCAGTGCATGATCAATTACGTGATAAGTGCATGATCAGTCATGTGACCAGTACATGGTAGCTGCGTGAACATTGCACGATCAGCCACGGGAGCAGTGCATTATAGCCACGTGATCAGTGCATGATCAGTCTTGTGATCTGTGCATGATCAGTCACGTGATCAGTGCATGATCAGCCACGTGATCAGTGCATGATCAATTATGTGATCACTGCATGATCAGTCACGTGACTAGTACATGGTAGCTACGTGATCATTGCATGATCAGCCACGTGATCAGTGCATGATAGCCACGTGATCAGTGCATGATAGCCACGTGATCAGTGCATGATCAGTCACGTGATACGTGTGTGATCAGCCACGTGATCAGTGCATGATAGCCACTTGAACAGTGCATGATCAGTCACGTGAACAGTGCATGATCAGTCATGTGATGAGTGTATGATCAGCCACGTGATCAGTGCATGATCAATTACGTGATCACTGCATGATCAGTCACGTGACCAGTACATGGTAGCTATGTGATCATTGTATGATCAGCCACGTAAGCAGTGCATGATAGCCACGTGATCAGTGCATGATGAGTCACGTGATCAGTGCATGATCAGTCACATGATCAGTGCATGAACAATTACGTTACCATTGAATGTTGAGTCACGTGACCAGTATATGTTAGCTAGGTGATCATTGCATGATCAGCCACGTGATCAGTGCATGATAGCCACGTAATCAGTGCATGATCAGTCACGTGATACGTGTGTCATCAGCCACGTGATCAGTGCATGATATCCACGTGATCAGTGCATGATAGCCACGTGATCACTTCATGATTAGTCACGTGATCTGTGCATGACCAGGCACGTGATCAGTGTATGATCAGCCACGTGATCAGTGCATGATAGGCATGTGATCAGTGCATGATCAGTCAGGTGAACAGTGCATGATCAGTCACGTGATCAGTGTACGATCAGCCACGTGATCAGTGCATGATCAATTACGTGATCAGTGCATGATCAGTCACGTGACCAGTACATGGTAGCTATGTGATCATTGTATGAGCAGCCAGGTAAGCTGTGCATGATAGCCACGTGAGCAGTGCATGATCAGTCACGTGATCAGTGCATGATCAGTCACGTGATTAGTGCATGGTCAATTACATTACCATTGCATGATCAGTCACGTGACCAGTACATGTTAGCTACGTGAACATTGCAGGATCAGCCACGTGAGCACTGCATGATAGACACGTGATCACTGCATTATCACACACGTGATCAGTGTATGATCAGCCACGTGATCAGTGCATGATCAGCCACGTGATCAGTGCATGATCAATTATGTGATCACTGCATGATCAGTCACGTGACTAGTACATGGTAGCTACGTGATCATTGCATGATCAGCCACGTGATCAGTGCATGATAGCCACGTGATCAGTGCATGATAGCCACGTGATCAGTGCATGATCAGTCACGTGATACGTGTGAGATCAGCCACGTGATCAGTGCATGATAGCCACTTGAACAGTGCATGATCAGTCACGTGAACAGTGCATGATCAGTCATGTGATGAGTGTATGATCAGCCACGTGATCAGTGCATGATCAATTACGTGATCACTGCATGATCAGTCACGTGACCAGTACATGGTAGCTATGTGATCATTGTATGATCAGCCACGTAAGCAGTGCATGATAGCCAAGTGATCACTGCATTATCACACACGTGATCAGTGCATGAACAATTACGTTACCATTGAATGTTGAGTCACGTGACCAGTACATGTTAGCTAGGTGATCATTGCATGATCAGCCACGTGATCAGTGCATGATAGCCACGTAATCAGTGCATGATCAGTCACGTGATACGTGTGTCATCAGCCACGTGATCAGTGCATTATATCCACGTGATCAGTGCATGATAGCCACGTGATCACTTCATGATTAGTCACGTGATCTGTGCATGACCAGGCACGTGATCAGTGTATGATCAGCCACGTGATCAGTGCATGATAGGCATGTGATCAGTGCATGATCAGTCAGGTGAACAGTGCATGATCAGTCACGTGATCAGTGTACGATCAGCCACGTGATCAGTGCATGATCAATTACGTGATCAGTGCATGATCAGTCACGTGACCAGTACATGGTAGCTATGTGATCATTGTATGAGCAGCCAGGTAAGCTGTGCATGATAGCCACGTGAGCAGTGCATGATCAGTCACGTGATCAGTGCATGATCAGTCACGTGATTAGTGCATGGTCAATTACATTATCATTGCATGATCAGTCACGTGACCAGTACATGTTAGCTACGTGAACATTGCAGGATCAGCCACGTGAGCACTGCATGATAGACACGTGATCACTGCATTATCAGACAAGTGATCATTGCATGATCAGCCACGTGAGCCGTGCATGATAGCCACGAGATCAGTGCATGATCAGTCACGTGATCAGTGCATGATCAATTACCTGATCAGTGCATGATCAGTCACGTGACCAGTGCATGTTAGCTATGTGATCATTGCATGATCAGCCACGTGATCAGTGCATGATAGCCACGTGATCAGTGCATGATCAGTTACGTGAGCAGTGTATGATCAGCCACGTGAGCAGTGCATGATATCCAAGTGATCAGTGCATGATCAATCACGTGATCAGTGTATGATCAGCCACGTGAGCAGTGCATGATAGCCACGTGATCAGTGCATGATCAGTTTCGGGAGCAGAGTATGATCAGCCACTTGATCAGTGCATTATAGCCACGTGATCACTGCATGATCTGTCACATGATCAGTGTATGATCATCCACGTGTTCAGTGCATGGGCAGTCATGTGATCAGTGCATGATATAGACGTGATCAGTGCATGATCAGTCTTGTGATCAGTGTATGATCAAACACGTGATCAGTGCACGATATCCAGGTAATGAGTGCATGATAGCCAGATGATCAGCGCATTATCAGTCACATTATCAGGGTATGATCAGCCAAGTAATCAGTGCATGATAGCCAAATGATCAGTGCATGATCAGTCACGTGATCAGTGCATGATCAGTCACGTGATCAGTGCATGATCAGCCACGTGATCAGTGCATGTGGAGTCATGTAATCAATGCATGATAGCGCCGTGATCAGTGCACGATCAGTCCCGTGATGAGTGTATGATCAGCCAAGTGATCAGTGCATGTGGAGTCATGTAATCAATGCATGATAGCTCCGTGATCAGTGCACGATCAGTCCCGTGAAGAGTGCATGATCAGCCAAGTGACCAGTGCAAGATAGCTACGTGATCAGTGCATGATCAGTCACATGATCAGTGCATGATCAGCCACGTCATCTGTGCATGATAGCCACGTGATGAGTGCATACAATTACATGATCAGTGCATGTGCAATCACGTGATCAGTGCATGAGAGCCACGTGATCAGTGCATACAATTACGTGATCATTGCATGCACAATCACGTGATCAGTGCATGAGAGCCACGTGATCAGTGCATGAATAGTCACGTGATATGTGTGTGATCAGCCACGTGGACAGTGCATGCTCAGTCACGTGATCAGGGCCTGCTGAGCTGCGTGATTACTGTCTGCTTATCTGCTTGACAATTGCCAGCTGAGCTGCACGATTCCTGCCTGTCATCTCCTTGACAATTGCCACCTGTGCTGCGTAATTCCTGCCTGCTCATCTACTTGATTATTGCCAGCTGAGCAGCATGATTTCTCAGAGCTGAGTTCCATGATTATTGCCTGCTCACTGATTCCTGCCTACTCAGCTCTTTGTTCATTGCCTCCAGAGGCACATGATCAGTGTATGAAACCAAACATGATCAGCACATGATCAGTCACATGATCAATGCATGATAAGCCAGGTGATCAGTGCATGATCAATTACGTGATCAGTGCATGATCAGTCATGTGACCAGTACATGGTAGCTGCGTGATCATTGCATGATAAGCCAGGTGATCAGTGCATGATCAATTACGTGATCAGTGCATGATCAGTCACGTGACCAGTACATGGTAGCTATGTGATCATTGTATGATCAGCCATGTAAGCAGTGCATGATAGCCACGTGATCAGTGTATGATCAGCCACGTGATCAGTGCATGATCAATTACGTGATCAGTGCATGATCAGTCACGTGACCAGTACATGGTAGCTATGTGATCATTGTATGATCAGCCACGTTAGCAGTGCATGATAGCCACGTGATCAGTGCATGATCAGTCACGGGACCAGTACATGGTAGCTATGTGATCATTGTATGATCAGCCACGTTAGCAGTGCATGATAGCCACGTGATCAGTGCATGATCAGTCACGTGATCAGGGCATGATCACTCATGTGATCAGTGCATGATCAATTACGTTACCATGGCGTGATCAGTCACATGACCAGTACATGTTAGCTACGTGATCATTGCAGGATCAGCCACGTGAGCACTGAATGATAGACACGTGACCAGTGCATGATCAGCTACGTGAGCAGTGTATGATCAGCCACTTGATCAGTGCATGATCAGACACGTGAACAGTGTATGATCAGCCACCTGATCAGTGCATGATACCTACGTGATCAGTTCATGATTAGTCACGTGATCTGTGCATGACCAGGCACGTGAACAGTGTATGATCCGCCACGTGATCAGTGCATTATAGCCATGTGATCAGTGCATGATCAGTCACGTGACCAGTACATGGTTGCTACGTGATCATTGCATGAACAGCCACGTTAGCAGTGCATGATAGTCACGTGATCAGTGCATGATCAGTCACGTGTTCAGTGCACGATCAGTCACGTGAACAGTGCATGATACGTCACCTGATCAGTGTATGATCAATTACGTGATCATTGCAGGATCAGCCACGTCAGCAGTGCATGATAGTCACGTGATCAGTGCATGATCAGTTTTGGGAGCAGAGTATGATCAGCCACTTGATCAGTGCATGATAGCCACGTGATCACTGCATGATCTGTCACATGATCAGTGTATGATCAAGCACGTTATCAGTGCACGGTAGCCAGGTAATGAGTGCATGATAGCCAGATGATCAGTGTATTATCAGTAACGTGATCTGTGTATGATCAGCCAAGTAATCAGTGCATGATAGCCAAATGATCAGTGCATGATCAGTCACGTGATCAGTGCATGATCAGCCACGTGATCAGTGCATGCTCAGTCACGTGATCAGGGCCTGCTGAGCTGCGTGATTACTGTCTGCTCATCTGCTTGACAATTGCCAGCTGAGCTGCACGATTCCTGCCTGTCATCTGCTTGACAATTGCCAGCTGTGCTGCATAATTCCTGCCTGCTCAGCTGCTTGATTATTGCCAGCTGAGCGGCATGATTCCTCACAGCTGATTTCCATGATTATTGCCTGCTGACTGTTTGATTCGTGCCCACTCAGCTCTTTGTTTATTGCCTCCAGAGGCACATGATCAGTGTATGATAGCAAACATGATCAGCGCATGATCAGACACATGATCAGCACCATTAAGTCAAGTGATCACTACATGATAGTCATGTGATCAGTCCAAGCTCAGTCACGGTATAGTGCATGATCAGCCACGTGATCAGTGCATGATAGCCACGTGATCATTGCATGATAGCCACGTGACCAGTGCATGATCAGCCAGGTGATCAGTGCATGATAGCTAAGTGATCAGTTCATGATTAGTCACGTGATCTGTGCATGACCAGGCAGGTGATCAGTGTATGATCAGCCACGTGAACAGTGCATGATAGCCACGTGATCAGTGCATGATCAGTCACCTGATGGGTGTATGATGAGTCACGTGACCGGTACATGGTAGCTACATGATCATTGCATGATCAGCCACGTGAGTAGTGCATGATAGCCACGTGATCAGGGCATGATCAGTCACGTGATCAGTGCATAATCAGCCACGTAATCTGTGCATGACAAAGCACCTGATCAGTGTATGACCAGCCAAGTGATCAGTGCATGATAGCCACGTGATCAGTGCATGATCAGTCAGGTGATCAGTGCATGATCAGTCACGTGATCAGTGTATGATCAGCCACGTGATCAGTGCATGATCAGCCACATGATCAGTGCATGATCAATTACGTGATCATCGCATGATCACCCACGTGAGCCGTGCATGATAGCCACGAGATCAGTGCATGATCAGTCACGTGATCAGTGCATGATCAGTCACGTGAACAGTGCATGATAAGTCACCTGATCAGTGCATGATCAATTACGTGATCAGTGCATGATCACTCACGTGACCAGTACATGGTAGCTACGTGATCATTGCATGATCAGCCACGTCAGCAGTGCATGATAGCCACGTGATCAGTGCATGATCAGTTTCGGGAGCAGAGTATGATCAGCCACTTGATCAGTGCATGATAGCCACGTGATCACTGCATGATCTGTCACATGATCAGTGTATGATCATCCACGTGTTCAGTGCATGGGCAGTCATGTGATCAGTGCATGATATAGACGTGATCAGTGCATGATCAGTCTTGTGATCAGTGTGTGATCAACCACGTGATAAGTGCACGATAGCCAGGTAATGAGTACATGATAGCCAGATGATCAGTGCATTATCAGTCACATTATCAGGGTATGATCAGCCAAGTAATCAGTGCATGATAGCCAAATGATCAGTGCATGATCAGTCACGTGATCAGTGCATGATCAGTCACGTGATCAGTGCATGATCAGGCACGTGATCAGTGCATGATAGCAACGTGATCAGTGCATGATAGCCACGTGATCAGTGCATGATCAGTCACGTGATCAGTGCATGATCAGTCACGTGATCAGGGCATGATCAGTCACGTGACCAGTACATGGTAGCTATGTGATCATTGTATGATCAGCCACGTTAGCAGTGCATGATAGCCACGTGATCAGTGCATGATCAGTCACGTGATCTGTGCATGACCAGGCACGTGATCAGTGTATGATCAGCCACGTGATCAGTGCATGATAGGCATGTGATCAGTGCATGATCAGTCAGGTGAACAGTGCATGATCAGTCACGTGATCAGTGCATGATCAGTCACGTGAACAGTGCATGATAAGTCACCTGATCAGTGAATGATCAATTAGGTGATCAGTGCATGATCACTCACGTGACGAGTACATGGTAGCTACGTGATCATTGCATGATCAGCCACGTGAGCAGTGCATGATAGCCACATGATCAGTGCATGATCAGTCACGTGATCTGTGCATGATCAGTCACGTGATCAGTGCATGATCAATTACCTGATCAGTGCATGATCAGTCACGTGACCAGTGCATGTTAGCTATGTGATCATTGCATGATCAGCCACGTGATCAGTGCATGATAGCCACGTGATCAGTGCATGATCAGTTACGTGAGCAGTGTATGATCAGCCACGTGAGCAGTGCATGATATCCAAGTGATCAGTGCATGATCAATCACGTGATCAGTGTATGATCAGCCACGTGAGCAGTGCATGATAGCCACGTGATCAGTGCATGATCAGTTTCGGGAGCAGAGTATGATCAGCCACTTGATCAGTGCATTATAGCCACGTGATCACTGCATGATCTGTCACATGATCAGTGTATGATCATCCACGTGTTCAGTGCATGGGCAGTCATGTGATCAGTGCATGATATAGACGTGATCAGTGCATGATCAGTCTTGTGATCAGTGTATGATCAACCACGTGATCAGTGCACGATAGCCAGGTAATGAGTGCATGATAGCCAGATGATCAGCGCATTATCAGTCACATTATCAGGGTATGATCAGCCAAGTAATCAGTGCATGATAGCCAAATGATCAGTGCATGATCAGTCACGTGATCAGTGCATGATCAGTCACGTGATCAGTGCATGATCAGCCACGTGATCAGTGCATGTGGAGTCATGTAATCAATGCATGATAGCGCCGTGATCAGTGCACGATCAGTCCCGTGATGAGTGTATGATCAGCCAAGTGATCAGTGCATGTGGAGTCATGTAATCAATGCATGATAGCTCCGTGATCAGTGCACGATCAGTCCCGTGAAGAGTGCATGATCAGCCAAGTGACCAGTGCAAGATAGCTACGTGATCAGTGCATGATCAGTCACATGATCAGTGCATGATCAGCCACGTCATCTGTGCATGATAGCCACGTGATGAGTGCATACAATTACATGATCAGTGCATGTGCAATCACGTGATCAGTGCATGAGAGCCACGTGATCAGTGCATACAATTACGTGATCATTGCATGCACAATCACGTGATCAGTGCATGAGAGCCACGTGATCAGTGCATGAATAGTCACGTGATATGTGTGTGATCAGCCACGTGGACAGTGCATGCTCAGTCACGTGATCAGGGCCTGCTGAGCTGCGTGATTACTGTCTGCTCATCTGCTTGACAATTGCCAGCTGAGCTGCACGATTCCTGCCTGTCATCTCCTTGACAATTGCCACCTGTGCTGCGTAATTCCTGCCTGCTCATCTACTTGATTATTGCCAGCTGAGCAGCATGATTTCTCAGAGCTGAGTTCCATGATTATTGCCTGCTGACTGATTCCTGCCTACTCAGCTCTTTGTTCATTGCCTCCAGAGGCACATGATCAGTGTATGAAACCAAACATGATCAGCACATGATCAGTCACATGATCAATGCATGATAAGCCAGGTGATCAGTGCATGATCAATTACGTGATCAGTGCATGATCAGTCATGTGACCAGTACATGGTAGCTGCGTGATCATTGCATGATAAGCCAGGTGATCAGTGCATGATCAATTACGTGATCAGTGCATGATCAGTCACGTGACCAGTACATTGTAGCTATGTGATCATTGTATGATCAGCCACGTAAGCAGTGTATGATAGCCACGTGATCAGTGTATGATCAGCCACGTGATCAGTGCATGATCAATTACGTGATCAGTGCATGATCAGTCACGTGACCAGTACATGGTAGCTATGTGATCATTGTATGATCAGCCACGTTAGCAGTGCATGATAGCCACGTGATCAGTGCATGATCAGTCACGGGACCAGTACATGGTAACTATGTGATCATTGTATGATCAGCCACGTTAGCAGTGCATGATAGCCACGTGATCAGTGCATGATCAGTCACGTGATCAGGGCATGATCACTCATGTGATCAGTGCATGATCAATTACGTTACCATGGCGTGATCAGTCACATGACCAGTACATGTTAGCTACGTGATCATTGCAGGATCAGCCACGTGAGCACTGAATGATAGACACGTGACCAGTGCATGATCAGCTACGTGAGCAGTGTATGATCAGCCACTTGATCAGTGCATGATCAGACACGTGAACAGTGTATGATCAGCCACGTGATCAGTGCATGATACCTACGTGATCAGTTCATGATTAGTCACGTGATCTGTGCATGACCAGGCACGTGAACAGTGTATGATCCGCCACGTGATCAGTGCATTATAGCCATGTGATCAGTGCATGATCAGTCACGTGACCAGTACATGGTTGCTACGTGATCATTGCATGAACAGCCACGTTAGCAGTGCATGATAGTCACGTGATCAGTGCATGATCAGTCACGTGTTCAGTGCACGATCAGTCACGTGAACAGTGCATGATACGTCACCTGATCAGTGTATGATCAATTACGTGATCATTGCAGGATCAGCCACGTCAGCAGTGCATGATAGTCACGTGATCAGTGCATGATCAGTTTTGGGAGCAGAGTATGATCAGCCACTTGATCAGTGCATGATAGCCACGTGATCACTGCATGATCTGTCACATGATCAGTGTATGATCAAGCACGTTATCAGTGCACGGTAGCCAGGTAATGAGTGCATGATAGCCAGATGATCAGTGCATTATCAGTAACGTGATCTGTGTATGATCAGCCAAGTAATCAGTGCATGATAGCCAAATGATCAGTGCATGATCAGTCACGTGATCAGTGCATGATCAGCCACGTGATCAGTGCATGCTCAGTCACGTGATCAGGGCCTGCTGAGTTGCGTGATTACTGTCTGCTCATCTGCTTGACAATTGCCAGCTGAGCTGCACGATTCCTACCTGTCATCTGCTTGACAATTGCCAGCTGTGCTGCATAATTCCTGCCTGCTCAGCTGCTTGATTATTGCCAGCTGAGCGGCATGATTCCTCACAGCTGAGTTCCATGATTATTGCCTGCTGACTGTTTGATTCGTGCCCACTCAGCTCTTTGTTTATTGCCTCCAGAGGCACATGATCAGTGTATGATAGCAAACATGATCAGCGCATGATCAGACACATGATCAGCGCCATTAAGTCAAGTGATCACTACATGATAGTCATGTGATCAGTCCAAGCTCAGTCACGGTATAGTGCATGATCAGCCACGTGATCAGTGCATGATAGCCACGTGATCATTGCATGATAGCCACGTGACCAGTGCATGATCAGCCAGGTGATCAGTGCATGATAGCTAAGTGATCAGTTCATGATTAGTCACATGATCTGTGCATGACCAGGCAGGTGATCAGTGTATGATCAGCCACGTGAACAGTGCATGATAGCCACGTGATCAGTGCATGATCAGTCACCTGATGGGTGTATGATGAGTCACGTGACCGGTACATGGTAGCTACATGATCATTGCATGATCAGCCACGTGAGTAGTGCATGATAGCCACGTGATCAGGGCATGATCAGTCACGTGATCAGTGCATAATCAGCCACGTAATCTGTGCATGACAAAGCACCTGATCAGTGTATGACCAGCCAAGTGATCAGTGCATGATAGCCACGTGATCAGTGCATGATCAGTCAGGTGATCAGTGCATGATCAGTCACGTGATCAGTGTATGATCAGCCACGTGATCAGTGCATGATCAGCCACATGATCAGTGCATGATCAATTACGTGATCATCGCATGATCACCCACGTGAGCCGTGCATGATAGCCACGAGATCAGTGCATGATCAGTCACGTGATCAGTGCATGATCAGTCACGTGAACAGTGCATGATAAGTCACCTGATCAGTGCATGATCAATTACGTGATCAGTGCATGATCACTCACGTGACCAGTACATGGTAGCTACGTGATCATTGCATGATCAGCCACGTCAGCAGTGCATGATAGCCACGTGATCAGTGCATGATCAGTTTCGGGAGCAGAGTATGATCAGCCACTTGATCAGTGCATGATAGCCACGTGATCACTGCATGATCTGTCACATGATCAGTGTATGATCATCCACGTGTTCAGTGCATGGGCAGTCATGTGATCAGTGCATGATATAGACGTGATCAGTGCATGATCAGTCTTGTGATCAGTGTATGATCAAACACGTGATCAGTGCACGATAGCCAGGTAATGAGTACATGATAGCCAGATGATCAGTGCATTATCAGTCACATTATCAGGGTATGATCAGCCAAGTAATCAGTGCATGATAGCCAAATGATCAGTGCATGATCAGTCACGTGATCAGTGCAGGATCAGTCACGTGATCAGTGCATGATCAGGCACGTGATCAGTGCATGATAGCAACGTGATCAGTGCATGATAGCCACGTGATCAGTGCATGATCAGTCACGTGATCAGTGCATGATCAGTCACGTGATCAGGGCATGATCAGTCACGTGACCAGTACATGGTAGCTATGTGATCATTGTATGATCAGCCACGTTAGCAGTGCATGATAGCCACGTGATCAGTGCATGATCAGTCACGTGATCTGTGCATGACCAGGCACGTGATCAGTGTATGATCAGCCACGTGATCAGTGCATGATAGGCATGTGATCAGTGCATGATCAGTCAGGTGAACAGTGCATGATCAGTCACGTGATCAGTGCATGATCAGTCACGTGAACAGTGCATGATAAGTCACCTGATCAGTGAATGATCAATTAGGTGATCAGTGCATGATCACTCACGTGACGAGTACATGGTAGCTACGTGATCTTTGCATGATCAGCCACGTAAGCAGTGCATGATAGCCACGTGATCAGTGCATGATCAGTCACGTGATCTGTGCATGATCAGTCACGTGATCAGTGCATGATCAATTACCTGATCAGTGCATGATCAGTCACGTGACCAGTGCATGTTAGCTATGTGATCATTGCATGATCAGCCACGTGATCAGTGCATGATAGCCACGTGATCAGTGCATGATCAGTTACGTGAGCAGTGTATGATCAGCCACGTGAGCAGTGCATGATATCCAAGTGATCAGTGCATGATCAATCACGTGATCAGTGTATGATCAGCCACGTGAGCAGTGCATGATAGCCACGTGATCAGTGCATGATCAGTTTCGGGAGCAGAGTATGATCAGCCACTTGATCAGTGCATTATAGCCACGTGATCACTGCATGATCTGTCACATGATCAGTGTATGATCATCCACGTGTTCAGTGCATGGGCAGTCATGTGATCAGTGCATGATATAGACGTGATCAGTGCATGATCAGTCTTGTGATCAGTGTATGATCAACCACGTGATCAGTGCACGATAGCCAGGTAATGAGTGCATGATAGCCAGATGATCAGCGCATTATCAGTCACATTATCAGGGTATGATCAGCCAAGTAATCAGTGCATGATAGCCAAATGATCAGTGCATGATCAGTCACGTGATCAGTGCATGATCAGTCACGTGATCAGTGCATGATCAGCCACGTGATCAGTGCATGTGGAGTCATGTAATCAATGCATGATAGCGCCGTGATCAGTGCACGATCAGTCCCGTGATGAGTGTATGATCAGCCAAGTGATCAGTGCATGTGGAGTCATGTAATCAATGCATGATAGCTCCGTGATCAGTGCACGATCAGTCCCGTGAAGAGTGCATGATCAGCCAAGTGACCAGTGCAAGATAGCTACGTGATCAGTGCATGATCAGTCACATGATCAGTGCATGATCAGCCACGTCATCTGTGCATGATAGCCACGTGATGAGTGCATACAATTACATGATCAGTGCATGTGCAATCACGTGATCAGTGCATGAGAGCCACGTGATCAGTGCATACAATTACGTGATCATTGCATGCACAATCACGTGATCAGTGCATGAGAGCCACGTGATCAGTGCATGAATAGTCACGTGATATGTGTGTGATCAGCCACGTGGACAGTGCATGCTCAGTCACGTGATCAGGGCCTGCTGAGCTGCGTGATTACTGTCTGCTCATCTGCTTGACAATTGCCAGCTGAGCTGCACGATTCCTGCCTGTCATCTCCTTGACAATTGCCACCTGTGCTGCGTAATTCCTGCCTGCTCATCTACTTGATTATTGCCAGCTGAGCAGCATGATTTCTCAGAGCTGAGTTCCATGATTATTGCCTGCTGACTGATTCCTGCCTACTCAGCTCTTTGTTCATTGCCTCCAGAGGCACATGATCAGTGTATGAAACCAAACATGATCAGCACATGATCAGTCACATGATCAATGCATGATAAGCCAGGTGATCAGTGCATGATCAATTACGTGATCAGTGCATGATCAGTCATGTGACCAGTACATGGTAGCTGCGTGATCATTGCATGATAAGCCAGGTGATCAGTGCATGATCAATTACGTGATCAGTGCATGATCAGTCACGTGACCAGTACATGGTAGCTATGTGATCATTGTATGATCAGCCACGTAAGCAGTGTATGATAGCCACGTGATCAGTGTATGATCAGCCACGTGATCAGTGCATGATCAATTACGTGATCAGTGCATGATCAGTCACGTGACCAGTACATGGTAGCTATGTGATCATTGTATGATCAGCCACGTTAGCAGTGCATGATAGCCACGTGATCAGTGCATGATCAGTCACGGGACCAGTACATGGTAACTATGTGATCATTGTATGATCAGCCACGTTAGCAGTGCATGATAACCACGTGATCAGTGCATGATCAGTCACGGGACCAGTACATGGTAGCTATGTGATCATTGTATGATCAGCCACGTTAGCAGTGCATGATAGCCACGTGATCAGTGCATGATCAGTCACGTGATCAGGGCATGATCACTCATGTGATCAGTGCATGATCAATTACGTTACCATGGCGTGATCAGTCACATGACCAGTACATGTTAGCTACGTGATCATTGCAGGATCAGCCACGTGAGCACTGAATGATAGACACGTGACCAGTGCATGATCAGCTACGTGAGCAGTGTATGATCAGCCACTTGATCAGTGCATGATCAGACACGTGAACAGTGTATGATCAGCCACGTGATCAGTGCATGATACCTACGTGATCAGTTCATGATTAGTCACGTGATCTGTGCATGACCAGGCACGTGAACAGTGTATGATCCGCCACGTGATCAGTGCATTATAGCCATGTGATCAGTGCATGATCAGTCACGTGACCAGTACATGGTTGCTACGTGATCATTGCATGAACAGCCACGTTAGCAGTGCATGATAGTCACGTGATCAGTGCATGATCAGTCACGTGTTCAGTGCACGATCAGTCACGTGAACAGTGCATGATACGTCACCTGATCAGTGTATGATCAATTACGTGATCATTGCAGGATCAGCCACGTCAGCAGTGCATGATAGTCACGTGATCAGTGCATGATCAGTTTTGGGAGCAGAGTATGATCAGCCACTTGATCAGTGCATGATAGCCACGTGATCACTGCATGATCTGTCACATGATCAGTGTATGATCAAGCACGTTATCAGTGCACGGTAGCCAGGTAATGAGTGCATGATAGCCAGATGATCAGTGCATTATCAGTAACGTGATCTGTGTATGATCAGCCAAGTAATCAGTGCATGATAGCCAAATGATCAGTGCATGATCAGTCACGTGATCAGTGCATGATCAGCCACGTGATCAGTGCATGCTCAGTCACGTGATCAGGGCCTGCTGAGCTGCGTGATTACTGTCTGCTCATCTGCTTGACAATTGCCAGCTGAGCTGCACGATTCCTGCCTGTCATCTGCTTGACAATTGCCAGCTGTGCTGCATAATTCCTGCCTGCTCAGCTGCTTGATTATTGCCAGCTGAGCGGCATGATTCCTCACAGCTGATTTCCATGATTATTGCCTGCTGACTGTTTGATTCGTGCCCACTCAGCTCTTTGTTTATTGCCTCCAGAGGCACATGATCAGTGTATGATAGCAAACATGATCAGCGCATGATCAGACACATGATCAGCACCATTAAGTCAAGTGATCACTACATGATAGTCATGTGATCAGTCCAAGCTCAGTCACGGTATAGTGCATGATCAGCCACGTGATCAGTGCATGATAGCCACGTGATCATTGCATGATAGCCACGTGACCAGTGCATGATCAGCCAGGTGATCAGTGCATGATAGCTAAGTGATCAGTTCATGATTAGTCACGTGATCTGTGCATGACCAGGCAGGTGATCAGTGTATGATCAGCCACGTGAACAGTGCATGATAGCCACGTGATCAGTGCATGATCAGTCACCTGATGGGTGTATGATGAGTCACGTGACCGGTACATGGTAGCTACATGATCATTGCATGATCAGCCACGTGAGTAGTGCATGATAGCCACGTGATCAGGGCATGATCAGTCACGTGATCAGTGCATAATCAGCCACGTAATCTGTGCATGACAAAGCACCTGATCAGTGTATGACCAGCCAAGTGATCAGTGCATGATAGCCACGTGATCAGTGCATGATCAGTCAGGTGATCAGTGCATGATCAGTCACGTGATCAGTGTATGATCAGCCACGTGATCAGTGCATGATCAGCCACATGATCAGTGCATGATCAATTACGTGATCATCGCATGATCACCCACGTGAGCCGTGCATGATAGCCACGAGATCAGTGCATGATCAGTCACGTGATCAGTGCATGATCAGTCACGTGAACAGTGCATGATAAGTCACCTGATCAGTGCATGATCAATTACGTGATCAGTGCATGATCACTCACGTGACCAGTACATGGTAGCTACGTGATCATTGCATGATCAGCCACGTCAGCAGTGCATGATAGCCACGTGATCAGTGCATGATCAGTTTCGGGAGCAGAGTATGATCAGCCACTTGATCAGTGCATGATAGCCACGTGATCACTGCATGATCTGTCACATGATCAGTGTATGATCATCCACGTGTTCAGTGCATGGGCAGTCATGTGATCAGTGCATGATATAGACGTGATCAGTGCATGATCAGTCTTGTGATCAGTGTGTGATCAACCACGTGATCAGTGCACGATAGCCAGGTAATGAGTACATGATAGCCAGATGATCAGTGCATTATCAGTCACATTATCAGGGTATGATCAGCCAAGTAATCAGTGCATGATAGCCAAATGATCAGTGCATGATCAGTCACGTGATCAGTGCATGATCAGTCACGTGATCAGTGCATGATCAGGCACGTGATCAGTGCATGATAGCAACGTGATCAGTGCATGATAGCCACGTGATCAGTGCATGATCAGTCACGTGATCAGTGCATGATCAGTCACGTGATCAGGGCATGATCAGTCACGTGACCAGTACATGGTAGCTATGTGATCATTGTATGATCAGCCACGTTAGCAGTGCATGATAGCCACGTGATCAGTGCATGATCAGTCACGTGATCTGTGCATGACCAGGCACGTGATCAGTGTATGATCAGCCACGTGATCAGTGCATGATAGGCATGTGATCAGTGCATGATCAGTCAGGTGAACAGTGCATGATCAGTCACGTGATCAGTGCATGATCAGTCACGTGAACAGTGCATGATAAGTCACCTGATCAGTGAATGATCAATTAGGTGATCAGTGCATGATCACTCACGTGACGAGTACATGGTAGCTACGTGATCATTGCATGATCAGCCACGTGAGCAGTGCATGATAGCCACGTGATCAGTGCATGATCAGTCACGTGATCTGTGCATGATCAGTCACGTGATCAGTGCATGATCAATTACCTGATCAGTGCATGATCAGTCACGTGACCAGTGCATGTTAGCTATGTGATCATTGCATGATCAGCCACGTGATCAGTGCATGATAGCCACGTGATCAGTGCATGATCAGTTACGTGAGCAGTGTATGATCAGCCACGTGAGCAGTGCATGATATCCAAGTGATCAGTGCATGATCAATCACGTGATCAGTGTATGATCAGCCACGTGAGCAGTGCATGATAGCCACGTGATCAGTGCATGATCAGTTTCGGGAGCAGAGTATGATCAGCCACTTGATCAGTGCATTATAGCCACGTGATCACTGCATGATCTGTCACATGATCAGTGTATGATCATCCACGTGTTCAGTGCATGGGCAGTCATGTGATCAGTGCATGATATAGACGTGATCAGTGCATGATCAGTCTTGTGATCAGTGTATGATCAACCACGTGATCAGTGCACGATAGCCAGGTAATGAGTGCATGATAGCCAGATGATCAGCGCATTATCAGTCACATTATCAGGGTATGATTAGCCAAGTAATCAGTGCATGATAGCCAAATGATCAGTGCATGATCAGTCACGTGATCAGTGCATGATCAGTCACGTGATCAGTGCATGATCAGCCACGTGATCAGTGCATGTGGAGTCATGTAATCAATGCATGATAGCGCCGTGATCAGTGCACGATCAGTCCCGTGATGAGTGTATGATCAGCCAAGTGATCAGTGCATGTGGAGTCATGTAATCAATGCATGATAGCTCCGTGATCAGTGCACGATCAGTCCCGTGAAGAGTGCATGATCAGCCAAGTGACCAGTGCAAGATAGCTACGTGATCAGTGCATGATCAGTCACATGATCAGTGCATGATCAGCCACGTCATCTGTGCATGATAGCCACGTGATGAGTGCATACAATTACATGATCAGTGCATGTGCAATCACGTGATCAGTGCATGAGAGCCACGTGATCAGTGCATACAATTACGTGATCATTGCATGCACAATCACGTGATCAGTGCATGAGAGCCACGTGATCAGTGCATGAATAGTCACGTGATATGTGTGTGATCAGCCACGTGGACAGTGCATGCTCAGTCACGTGATCAGGGCCTGCTGAGCTGCGTGATTACTGTCTGCTCATCTGCTTGACAATTGCCAGCTGAGCTGCACGATTCCTGCCTGTCATCTCCTTGACAATTGCCACCTGTGCTGCGTAATTCCTGCCTGCTCATCTACTTGATTATTGCCAGCTGAGCAGCATGATTTCTCAGAGCTGAGTTCCATGATTATTGCCTGCTGACTGATTCCTGCCTACTCAGCTCTTTGTTCATTGCCTCCAGAGGCACATGATCAGTGTATGAAACCAAACATGATCAGCACATGATCAGTCACATGATCAATGCATGATAAGCCAGGTGATCAGTGCATGATCAATTACGTGATCAGTGCATGATCAGTCATGTGACCAGTACATGGTAGCTGCGTGATCATTGCATGATAAGCCAGGTGATCAGTGCATGATCAATTACGTGATCAGTGCATGATCAGTCATGTGACCAGTACATTGTAGCTATGTGATCATTGTATGATCAGCCACGTAAGCAGTGTATGATAGCCACGTGATCAGTGTATGATCAGCCACGTGATCAGTGCATGATCAATTACGTGATCAGTGCATGATCAGTCACGTGACCAGTACATGGTAGCTATGTGATCATTGTATGATCAGCCACGTTAGCAGTGCATGATAGCCACGTGATCAGTGCATGATCAGTCACGGGACCAGTACATGGTAACTATGTGATCATTGTATGATCAGCCACGTTAGCAGTGCATGATAGCCACGTGATCAGTGCATGATCAGTCACGTGATCAGGGCATGATCACTCATGTGATCAGTGCATGATCAATTACGTTACCATGGCGTGATCAGTCACATGACCAGTACATGTTAGCTACGTGATCATTGCAGGATCAGCCACGTGAGCACTGAATGATAGACACGTGACCAGTGCATGATCAGCTACGTGAGCAGTGTATGATCAGCCACTTGATCAGTGCATGATCAGACACGTGAACAGTGTATGATCAGCCACGTGATCAGTGCATGATACCTACGTGATCAGTTCATGATTAGTCACGTGATCTGTGCATGACCAGGCACGTGAACAGTGTATGATCCGCCACGTGATCAGTGCATTATAGCCATGTGATCAGTGCATGATCAGTCACGTGACCAGTACATGGTTGCTACGTGATCATTGCATGAACAGCCACGTTAGCAGTGCATGATAGTCACGTGATCAGTGCATGATCAGTCACGTGTTCAGTGCACGATCAGTCACGTGAACAGTGCATGATACGTCACCTGATCAGTGTATGATCAATTACGTGATCATTGCAGGATCAGCCACGTCAGCAGTGCATGATAGTCACGTGATCAGTGCATGATCAGTTTTGGGAGCAGAGTATGATCAGCCACTTGATCAGTGCATGATAGCCACGTGATCACTGCATGATCTGTCACATGATCAGTGTATGATCAAGCACGTTATCAGTGCACGGTAGCCAGGTAATGAGTGCATGATAGCCAGATGATCAGTGCATTATCAGTAACCTGATCTGTGTATGATCAGCCAAGTAATCAGTGCATGATAGCCAAATGATCAGTGCATGATCAGTCACGTGATCAGTGCATGATCAGCCACGTGATCAGTGCATGCTCAGTCACGTGATCAGGGCCTGCTGAGCTGCGTGATTACTGTCTGCTCATCTGCTTGACAATTGCCAGGTGAGCTGCACGATTCCTGCCTGTCATCTGCTTGACAATTGCCAGCTGTGCTGCATAATTCCTGCCTGCTCAGCTGCTTGATTATTGCCAGCTGAGCAGCATGATTCCTCACAGCTGAGTTCCATGATTATTGCCTGCTGACTGTTTGATTCGTGCCCACTCAGCTCTTTGTTTATTGCCTCCAGAGGCACATGATCAGTGTATGATAGCAAACATGATCAGCGCATGATCAGACACATGATCAGCGCCATTAAGTCAAGTGATCACTACATGATAGTCATGTGATCAGTCCAAGCTCAGTCACGGTATAGTGCATGATCAGCCACGTGATCAGTGCATGATAGCCACGTGATCATTGCATGATAGCCACGTGACCAGTGCATGATCAGCCAGGTGATCAGTGCATGATAGCTAAGTGATCAGTTCATGATTAGTCACATGATCTGTGCATGACCAGGCAGGTGATCAGTGTATGATCAGCCACGTGAACAGTGCATGATAGCCACGTGATCAGTGCATGATCAGTCACCTGATGGGTGTATGATGAGTCACGTGACCGGTACATGGTAGCTACATGATCATTGCATGATCAGCCACGTGAGTAGTGCATGATAGCCACGTGATCAGGGCATGATCAGTCACGTGATCAGTGCATAATCAGCCACGTAATCTGTGCATGACAAAGCACCTGATCAGTGTATGACCAGCCAAGTGATCAGTGCATGATAGCCACGTGATCAGTGCATGATCAGTCAGGTGATCAGTGCATGATCAGTCACGTGATCAGTGTATGATCAGCCACGTGATCAGTGCATGATCAGCCACATGATCAGTGCATGATCAATTACGGGATCATCGCATGATCACCCACGTGAGCCGTGCATGATAGCCACGAGATCAGTGCATGATCAGTCACGTGATCAGTGCATGATCAGTCACGTGAACAGTGCATGATAAGTCACCTGATCAGTGCATGATCAATTACGTGATCAGTGCATGATCACTCACGTGACCAGTACATGGTAGCTACGTGATCATTGCATGATCAGCCACGTCAGCAGTGCATGATAGCCACGTGATCAGTGCATGATCAGTTTCGGGAGCAGAGTATGATCAGCCACTTGATCAGTGCATGATAGCCACGTGATCACTGCATGATCTGTCACATGATCAGTGTATGATCATCCACGTGTTCAGTGCATGGGCAGTCATGTGATCAGTGCATGATATAGACGTGATCAGTGCATGATCAGTCTTGTGATCAGTGTATGATCAACCACGTGATCAGTGCACGATAGCCAGGTAATGAGTACATGATAGCCAGATGATCAGTGCATTATCAGTCACATTATCAGGGTATGATCAGCCAAGTAATCAGTGCATGATAGCCAAATGATCAGTGCATGATCAGTCACGTGATCAGTGCATGATCAGTCACGTGATCAGTGCATGATCAGGCACGTGATCAGTGCATGATAGCAACGTGATCAGTGCATGATAGCCACGTGATCAGTGCATGATCAGTCACGTGATCAGTGCATGATCAGTCACGTGATCAGGGCATGATCAGTCACGTGACCAGTACATGGTAGCTATGTGATCATTGTATGATCAGCCACGTTAGCAGTGCATGATAGCCACGTGATCAGTGCATGATCAGTCACGTGATCTGTGCATGACCAGGCACGTGATCAGTGTATGATCAGCCACGTGATCAGTGCATGATAGGCATGTGATCAGTGCATGATCAGTCAGGTGAACAGTGCATGATCAGTCACGTGATCAGTGCATGATCAGTCACGTGAACAGTGCATGATAAGTCACCTGATCAGTGAATGATCAATTAGGTGATCAGTGCATGATCACTCACGTGACGAGTACATGGTAGCTACGTGATCTTTGCATGATCAGCCACGTAAGCAGTGCATGATAGCCACGTGATCAGTGCATGATCAGTCACGTGATCTGTGCATGATCAGTCACGTGATCAGTGCATGATCAATTACCTGATCAGTGCATGATCAGTCACGTGACCAGTGCATGTTAGCTATGTGATCACTGCATGATCAGCCACGTGATCAGTGCATGATAGCCACGTGATCAGTGCATGATCAGTTACGTGAGCAGGGTATGATCAGCCACGTGAGCAGTGCATGATATCCAAGTGATCAGTGCATGATCAATCACGTGATCAGTGTATGATCAGCCACCTGAGCAGTGCATGATATCCAAGTGATCAGTGCATGATCAGTTTCGGGAGCAGAGTATGATCAGCCACTTGATCAGTGCATTATAGCCACGTGATCACTGCATGATCTGTCACATGATCAGTGTATGATCATCCACGTGTTCAGTGCATGGGCAGTCATGTGATCAGTGCATGATATAGACGTGATCAGTGCATGATCACATGATATAGACGTGATCAGTGCATGATCAGTCTTGTGATCAGTGTATGATCAACCACGTGATCAGTGCACGATAGCCAGGTAATGAGTGCATGATAGCCAGATGATCAGCGCATTATCAGTCACATTATCAGGGTATGATCAGCCAAGTAATCAGTGCATGATAGCCAAATGATCAGTGCATGATCAGTCACGTGATCAGTGCATGATCAGTCACGTGATCAGTGCATGATCAGCCACGTGATCAGTGCATGTGGAGTCATGTAATCAATGCATGATAGCGCCGTGATCAGTGCACGATCAGTCCCGTGATGAGTGTATGATCAGCCAAGTGATCAGTGCATGTGGAGTCATGTAATCAATGCATGATAGCTCCGTGATCAGTGCACGATCAGTCCCGTGAAGAGTGCATGATCAGCCAAGTGACCAGTGCAAGATAGCTACGTGATCAGTGCATGATCAGTCACATGATCAGTGCATGATCAGCCACGTCATCTGTGCATGATAGCCACGTGATGAGTGCATACAATTACATGATCAGTGCATGTGCAATCACGTGATCAGTGCATGAGAGCCACGTGATCAGTGCATACAATTACGTGATCATTGCATGCACAATCACGTGATCAGTGCATGAGAGCCACGTGATCAGTGCATGAATAGTCACGTGATATGTGTGTGATCAGCCACGTGGACAGTGCATGCTCAGTCACGTGATCAGGGCCTGCTGAGCTGCGTGATTACTGTCTGCTCATCTGCTTGACAATTGCCAGCTGAGCTGCACGATTCCTGCCTGTCATCTCCTTGACAATTGCCACCTGTGCTGCGTAATTCCTGCCTGCTCATCTACTTGATTATTGCCAGCTGAGCAGCATGATTTCTCAGAGCTGAGTTCCATGATTATTGCCTGCTGACTGATTCCTGCCTACTCAGCTCTTTGTTCATTGCCTCCAGAGGCACATGATCAGTGTATGAAACCAAACATGATCAGCACATGATCAGTCACATGATCAATGCATGATAAGCCAGGTGATCAGTGCATGATCAATTACGTGATCAGTGCATGATCAGTCATGTGACCAGTACATGGTAGCTGCGTGATCATTGCATGATAAGCCAGGTGATCAGTGCATGATCAATTACGTGATCAGTGCATGATCAGTCACGTGATCAGGGCATGATCAGTCACGTGACCAGTACATGGTAGCTATGTGATCATTGTATGATCAGCCACGTTAGCAGTGCATGATAGCCACGTGATCAGTGCATGATCAGTCACGTGATCTGTGCATGACCAGGCACGTGATCAGTGTATGATCAGCCACGTGATCAGTGCATGATAGGCATGTGATCAGTGCATGATCAGTCAGGTGAACAGTGCATGATCAGTCACGTGATCAGTGCATGATCAGTCACGTGAACAGTGCATGATAAGTCACCTGATCAGTGAATGATCAATTAGGTGATCAGTGCATGATCACTCACGTGACGAGTACATGGTAGCTACGTGATCTTTGCATGATCAGCCACGTAAGCAGTGCATGATAGCCACGTGATCAGTGCATGATCAGTCACGTGATCTGTGCATGATCAGTCACGTGATCAGTGCATGATCAATTACCTGATCAGTGCATGATCAGTCACGTGACCAGTGCATGTTAGCTATGTGATCATTGCATGATCAGCCACGTGATCAGTGCATGATAGCCACGTGATCAGTGCATGATCAGTTACGTGAGCAGTGTATGATCAGCCACGTGAGCAGTGCATGATATCCAAGTGATCAGTGCATGATCAATCACGTGATCAGTGTATGATCAGCCACGTGAGCAGTGCATGATAGCCACGTGATCAGTGCATGATCAGTTTCGGGAGCAGAGTATGATCAGCCACTTGATCAGTGCATTATAGCCACGTGATCACTGCATGATCTGTCACATGATCAGTGTATCATCATCCACGTGTTCAGTGCATGGGCAGTCATGTGATCAGTGCATGATATAGACGTGATCAGTGCATGATCAGTCTTGTGATCAGTGTATGATCAACCACGTGATCAGTGCACGATAGCCAGGTAATGAGTGCATGATAGCCAGATGATCAGCGCATTATCAGTCACATTATCAGGGTATGATCAGCCAAGTAATCAGTGCATGATAGCCAAATGATCAGTGCATGATCAGTCACGTGATCAGTGCATGATCAGTCACGTGATCAGTGCATGATCAGCCACGTGATCAGTGCATGTGGAGTCATGTAATCAATGCATGATAGCGCCGTGATCAGTGCACGATCAGTCCCGTGATGAGTGTATGATCAGCCAAGTGATCAGTGCATGTGGAGTCATGTAATCAATGCATGATAGCTCCGTGATCAGTGCACGATCAGTCCCGTGAAGAGTGCATGATCAGCCAAGTGACCAGTGCAAGATAGCTACGTGATCAGTGCATGATCAGTCACATGATCAGTGCATGATCAGCCACGTCATCTGTGCATGATAGCCACGTGATGAGTGCATACAATTACATGATCAGTGCATGTGCAATCACGTGATCAGTGCATGAGAGCCACGTGATCAGTGCATACAATTACGTGATCATTGCATGCACAATCACGTGATCAGTGCATGAGAGCCACGTGATCAGTGCATGAATAGTCACGTGATATGTGTGTGATCAGCCACGTGGACAGTGCATGCTCAGTCACGTGATCAGGGCCTGCTGAGCTGCGTGATTACTGTCTGCTCATCTGCTTGACAATTGCCAGCTGAGCTGCACGATTCCTGCCTGTCATCTCCTTGACAATTGCCACCTGTGCTGCGTAATTCCTGCCTGCTCATCTACTTGATTATTGCCAGCTGAGCAGCATGATTTCTCAGAGCTGAGTTCCATGATTATTGCCTGCTGACTGATTCCTGCCTACTCAGCTCTTTGTTCATTGCCTCCAGAGGCACATGATCAGTGTATGAAACCAAACATGATCAGCACATGATCAGTCACATGATCAATGCATGATAAGCCAGGTGATCAGTGCATGATCAATTACGTGATCAGTGCATGATCAGTCATGTGACCAGTACATGGTAGCTGCGTGATCATTGCATGATAAGCCAGGTGATCAGTGCATGATCAATTACGTGATCAGTGCATGATCAGTCACGTGACCAGTACATGGTAGCTATGTGATCATTGTATGATCAGCCACGTAAGCAGTGTATGATAGCCACGTGATCAGTGTATGATCAGCCACGTGATCAGTGCATGATCAATTACGTGATCAGTGCATGATCAGTCACGTGACCAGTACATGGTAGCTATGTGATCATTGTATGATCAGCCACGTTAGCAGTGCATGATAGCCACGTGATCAGTGCATGATCAGTCACGGGACCAGTACATGGTAACTATGTGATCATTGTATGATCAGCCACGTTAGCAGTGCATGATAGCCACGTGATCAGTGCATGATCAGTCACGGGACCAGTACATGGTAGCTATGTGATCATTGTATGATCAGCCACGTTAGCAGTGCATGATAGCCACGTGATCAGTGCATGATCAGTCACGTGATCAGGGCATGATCACTCATGTGATCAGTGCATGATCAATTACGTTACCATGGCGTGATCAGTCACATGACCAGTACATGTTAGCTACGTGATCATTGCAGGATCAGCCACGTGAGCACTGAATGATAGACACGTGACCAGTGCATGATCAGCTACGTGAGCAGTGTATGATCAGCCACTTGATCAGTGCATGATCAGACACGTGAACAGTGTATGATCAGCCACGTGATCAGTGCATGATACCTACGTGATCAGTTCATGATTAGTCACGTGATCTGTGCATGACCAGGCACGTGAACAGTGTATGATCCGCCACGTGATCAGTGCATTATAGCCATGTGATCAGTGCATGATCAGTCACGTGACCAGTACATGGTTGCTACGTGATCATTGCATGAACAGCCACGTTAGCAGTGCATGATAGTCACGTGATCAGTGCATGATCAGTCACGTGTTCAGTGCACGATCAGTCACGTGAACAGTGCATGATACGTCACCTGATCAGTGTATGATCAATTACGTGATCATTGCAGGATCAGCCACGTCAGCAGTGCATGATAGTCACGTGATCAGTGCATGATCAGTTTTGGGAGCAGAGTATGATCAGCCACTTGATCAGTGCATGATAGCCACGTGATCACTGCATGATCTGTCACATGATCAGTGTATGATCAAGCACGTTATCAGTGCACGGTAGCCAGGTAATGAGTGCATGATAGCCAGATGATCAGTGCATTATCAGTAACGTGATCTGTGTATGATCAGCCAAGTAATCAGTGCATGATAGCCAAATGATCAGTGCATGATCAGTCACGTGATCAGTGCATGATCAGCCACGTGATCAGTGCATGCTCAGTCACGTGATCAGGGCCTGCTGAGCTGCGTGATTACTGTCTGCTCATCTGCTTGACAATTGCCAGCTGAGCTGCACGATTCCTGCCTGTCATCTGCTTGACAATTGCCAGCTGTGCTGCATAATTCCTGCCTGCTCAGCTGCTTGATTATTGCCAGCTGAGCGGCATGATTCCTCACAGCTGATTTCCATGATTATTGCCTGCTGACTGTTTGATTCGTGCCCACTCAGCTCTTTGTTTATTGCCTCCAGAGGCACATGATCAGTGTATGATAGCAAACATGATCAGCGCATGATCAGACACATGATCACCACCATTAAGTCAAGTGATCACTACATGATAGTCATGTGATCAGTCCAAGCTCAGTCACGGTATAGTGCATGATCAGCCACGTGATCAGTGCATGATAGCCACGTGATCATTGCATGATAGCCACGTGACCAGTGCATGATCAGCCAGGTGATCAGTGCATGATAGCTAAGTGATCAGTTCATGATTAGTCACGTGATCTGTGCATGACCAGGCAGGTGATCAGTGTATGATCAGCCACGTGAACAGTGCATGATAGCCACGTGATCAGTGCATGATCAGTCACCTGATGGGTGTATGATGAGTCACGTGACCGGTACATGGTAGCTACATGATCATTGCATGATCAGCCACGTGAGTAGTGCATGATAGCCACGTGATCAGGGCATGATCAGTCACGTGATCAGTGCATAATCAGCCACGTAATCTGTGCATGACAAAGCACCTGATCAGTGTATGACCAGCCAAGTGATCAGTGCATGATAGCCACGTGATCAGTGCATGATCAGTCAGGTGATCAGTGCATGATCAGTCACGTGATCAGTGTATGATCAGCCACGTGATCAGTGCATGATCAGCCACATGATCAGTGCATGATCAATTACGTGATCATCGCATGATCACCCACGTGAGCCGTGCATGATAGCCACGAGATCAGTGCATGATCAGTCACATGATCAGTGCATGTTCAGTCACGTGAACAGTGCATGATAAGTCACCTGATCAGTGCATGATCAATTACGTGATCAGTGCATGATCACTCACGTGACCAGTACATGGTAGCTACGTGATCATTGCATGATCAGCCACGTCAGCAGTGCATGATAGCCACGTGATCAGTGCATGATCAGTTTCGGGAGCAGAGTATGATCAGCCACTTGATCAGTGCATGATAGCCACGTGATCACTGCATGATCTGTCACATGATCAGTGTATGATCATCCACGTGTTCAGTGCATGGGCAGTCATGTGATCAGTGCATGATATAGACGTGATCAGTGCATGATCAGTCTTGTGATCAGTGTGTGATCAACCACGTGATCAGTGCACGATAGCCAGGTAATGAGTACATGATAGCCAGATGATCAGTGCATTATCAGTCACATTATCAGGGTATGATCAGCCAAGTAATCAGTGCATGATAGCCAAATGATCAGTGCATGATCAGTCACGTGATCAGTGCATGATCAGTCACGTGATCAGTGCATGATCAGGCACGTGATCAGTGCATGATAGCAACGTGATCAGTGCATGATAGCCACGTGATCAGTGCATGATCAGTCACGTGATCAGTGCATGATCAGTCACGTGATCAGGGCGTGATCAGGGCATGATCAGTCACGTGACCAGTACATGGTAGCTATGTGATCATTGTATGATCAGCCACGTTAGCAGTGCATGATAGCCACGTGATCAGTGCATGATCAGTCACGTGATCTGTGCATGACCAGGCACGTGATCAGTGTATGATCAGCCACGTGATCAGTGCATGATAGGCATGTGATCAGTGCATGATCAGTCAGGTGAACAGTGCATGATCAGTCACGTGATCAGTGCATGATCAGTCACGTGAACAGTGCATGATAAGTCACCTGATCAGTGAATGATCAATTAGGTGATCAGTGCATGATCACTCACGTGACGAGTACATGGTAGCTACGTGATCATTGCATGATCAGCCACGTGAGCAGTGCATGATAGCCACGTGATCAGTGCATGATCAGTCACGTGATCTGTGCATGATCAGTCACGTGATCAGTGCATGATCAATTACCTGATCAGTGCATGATCAGTCACGTGACCAGTGCATGTTAGCTATGTGATCATTGCATGATCAGCCACGTGATCAGTGCATGATAGCCACGTGATCAGTGCATGATCAGTTACGTGAGCAGTGTATGATCAGCCACGTGAGCAGTGCATGATATCCAAGTGATCAGTGCATGATCAATCACGTGATCAGTGTATGATCAGCCACGTGAGCAGTGCATGATAGCCACGTGATCAGTGCATGATCAGTTTCGGGAGCAGAGTATGATCAGCCACTTGATCAGTGCATTATAGCCACGTGATCACTGCATGATCTGTCACATGATCAGTGTATGATCATCCACGTGTTCAGTGCATGGGCAGTCATGTGATCAGTGCATGATATAGACGTGATCAGTGCATGATCAGTCTTGTGATCAGTGTATGATCAACCACGTGATCAGTGCACGATAGCCAGGTAATGAGTGCATGATAGCCAGATGATCAGCGCATTATCAGTCACATTATCAGGGTATGATTAGCCAAGTAATCAGTGCATGATAGCCAAATGATCAGTGCATGATCAGTCACGTGATCAGTGCATGATCAGTCACGTGATCAGTGCATGATCAGCCACGTGATCAGTGCATGTGGAGTCATGTAATCAATGCATGATAGCGCCGTGATCAGTGCACGATCAGTCCCGTGATGAGTGTATGATCAGCCAAGTGATCAGTGCATGTGGAGTCATGTAATCAATGCATGATAGCTCCGTGATCAGTGCACGATCAGTCCCGTGAAGAGTGCATGATCAGCCAAGTGACCAGTGCAAGATAGCTACGTGATCAGTGCATGATCAGTCACATGATCAGTGCATGATCAGCCACGTCATCTGTGCATGATAGCCACGTGATGAGTGCATACAATTACATGATCAGTGCATGTGCAATCACGTGATCAGTGCATGAGAGCCACGTGATCAGTGCATACAATTACGTGATCATTGCATGCACAATCACGTGATCAGTGCATGAGAGCCACGTGATCAGTGCATGAATAGTCACGTGATATGTGTGTGATCAGCCACGTGGACAGTGCATGCTCAGTCACGTGATCAGGGCCTGCTGAGCTGCGTGATTACTGTCTGCTCATCTGCTTGACAATTGCCAGCTGAGCTGCACGATTCCTGCCTGTCATCTCCTTGACAATTGCCACCTGTGCTGCGTAATTCCTGCCTGCTCATCTACTTGATTATTGCCAGCTGAGCAGCATGATTTCTCAGAGCTGAGTTCCATGATTATTGCCTGCTGACTGATTCCTGCCTACTCAGCTCTTTGTTCATTGCCTCCAGAGGCACATGATCAGTGTATGAAACCAAACATGATCAGCACATGATCAGTCACATGATCAATGCATGATAAGCCAGGTGATCAGTGCATGATCAATTACGTGATCAGTGCATGATCAGTCATGTGACCAGTACATGGTAGCTGCGTGATCATTGCATGATAAGCCAGGTGATCAGTGCATGATCAATTACGTGATCAGTGCATGATCAGTCACGTGACCAGTACATTGTAGCTATGTGATCATTGTATGATCAGCCACGTAAGCAGTGTATGATAGCCACGTGATCAGTGTATGATCAGCCACGTGATCAGTGCATGATCAATTACGTGATCAGTGCATGATCAGTCACGTGACCAGTACATGGTAGCTATGTGATCATTGTATGATCAGCCACGTTAGCAGTGCATGATAGCCACGTGATCAGTGCATGATCAGTCACGGGACCAGTACATGGTAACTATGTGATCATTGTATGATCAGCCACGTTAGCAGTGCATGATAGCCACGTGATCAGTGCATGATCAGTCACGTGATCAGGGCATGATCACTCATGTGATCAGTGCATGATCAATTACGTTACCATGGCGTGATCAGTCACATGACCAGTACATGTTAGCTACGTGATCATTGCAGGATCAGCCACGTGAGCACTGAATGATAGACACGTGACCAGTGCATGATCAGCTACGTGAGCAGTGTATGATCAGCCACTTGATCAGTGCATGATCAGACACGTGAACAGTGTATGATCAGCCACGTGATCAGTGCATGATACCTACGTGATCAGTTCATGATTAGTCACGTGATCTGTGCATGACCAGGCACGTGAACAGTGTATGATCCGCCACGTGATCAGTGCATTATAGCCATGTGATCAGTGCATGATCAGTCACGTGACCAGTACATGGTTGCTACGTGATCATTGCATGAACAGCCACGTTAGCAGTGCATGATAGTCACGTGATCAGTGCATGATCAGTCACGTGTTCAGTGCACGATCAGTCACGTGAACAGTGCATGATACGTCACCTGATCAGTGTATGATCAATTACGTGATCATTGCAGGATCAGCCACGTCAGCAGTGCATGATAGTCACGTGATCAGTGCATGATCAGTTTTGGGAGCAGAGTATGATCAGCCACTTGATCAGTGCATGATAGCCACGTGATCACTGCATGATCTGTCACATGATCAGTGTATGATCAAGCACGTTATCAGTGCACGGTAGCCAGGTAATGAGTGCATGATAGCCAGATGATCAGTGCATTATCAGTAACGTGATCTGTGTATGATCAGCCAAGTAATCAGTGCATGATAGCCAAATGATCAGTGCATGATCAGTCACGTGATCAGTGCATGATCAGCCACGTGATCAGTGCATGCTCAGTCACGTGATCAGGGCCTGCTGAGTTGCGTGATTACTGTCTGCTCATCTGCTTGACAATTGCCAGCTGAGCTGCACGATTCCTACCTGTCATCTGCTTGACAATTGCCAGCTGTGCTGCATAATTCCTGCCTGCTCAGCTGCTTGATTATTGCCAGCTGAGCGGCATGATTCCTCACAGCTGAGTTCCATGATTATTGCCTGCTGACTGTTTGATTCGTGCCCACTCAGCTCTTTGTTTATTGCCTCCAGAGGCACATGATCAGTGTATGATAGCAAACATGATCAGCGCATGATCAGACACATGATCAGCGCCATTAAGTCAAGTGATCACTACATGATAGTCATGTGATCAGTCCAAGCTCAGTCACGGTATAGTGCATGATCAGCCACGTGATCAGTGCATGATAGCCACGTGATCATTGCATGATAGCCACGTGACCAGTGCATGATCAGCCAGGTGATCAGTGCATGATAGCTAAGTGATCAGTTCATGATTAGTCACATGATCTGTGCATGACCAGGCAGGTGATCAGTGTATGATCAGCCACGTGAACAGTGCATGATAGCCACGTGATCAGTGCATGATCAGTCACCTGATGGGTGTATGATGAGTCACGTGACCGGTACATGGTAGCTACATGATCATTGCATGATCAGCCACGTGAGTAGTGCATGATAGCCACGTGATCAGGGCATGATCAGTCACGTGATCAGTGCATAATCAGCCACGTAATCTGTGCATGACAAAGCACCTGATCAGTGTATGACCAGCCAAGTGATCAGTGCATGATAGCCACGTGATCAGTGCATGATCAGTCAGGTGATCAGTGCATGATCAGTCACGTGATCAGTGTATGATCAGCCACGTGATCAGTGCATGATCAGCCACATGATCAGTGCATGATCAATTACGGGATCATCGCATGATCACCCACGTGAGCCGTGCATGATAGCCACGAGATCAGTGCATGATCAGTCACGTGATCAGTGCATGATCAGTCACGTGAACAGTGCATGATAAGTCACCTGATCAGTGCATGATCAATTACGTGATCAGTGCATGATCACTCACGTGACCAGTACATGGTAGCTACGTGATCATTGCATGATCAGCCACGTCAGCAGTGCATGATAGCCACGTGATCAGTGCATGATCAGTTTCGGGAGCAGAGTATGATCAGCCACTTGATCAGTGCATGATAGCCACGTGATCACTGCATGATCTGTCACATGATCAGTGTATGATCATCCACGTGTTCAGTGCATGGGCAGTCATGTGATCAGTGCATGATATAGACGTGATCAGTGCATGATCAGTCTTGTGATCAGTGTATGATCAACCACGTGATCAGTGCACGATAGCCAGGTAATGAGTACATGATAGCCAGATGATCAGTGCATTATCAGTCACATTATCAGGGTATGATCAGCCAAGTAATCAGTGCATGATAGCCAAATGATCAGTGCATGATCAGTCACGTGATCAGTGCATGATCAGTCACGTGATCAGTGCATGATCAGGCACGTGATCAGTGCATGATAGCAACGTGATCAGTGCATGATAGCCACGTGATCAGTGCATGATCAGTCACGTGATCAGTGCATGATCAGTCACGTGATCAGGGCATGATCAGTCACGTGACCAGTACATGGTAGCTATGTGATCATTGTATGATCAGCCACGTTAGCAGTGCATGATAGCCACGTGATCAGTGCATGATCAGTCACGTGATCTGTGCATGACCAGGCACGTGATCAGTGTATGATCAGCCACGTGATCAGTGCATGATAGGCATGTGATCAGTGCATGATCAGTCAGGTGAACAGTGCATGATCAGTCACGTGATCAGTGCATGATCAGTCACGTGAACAGTGCATGATAAGTCACCTGATCAGTGAATGATCAATTAGGTGATCAGTGCATGATCACTCACGTGACGAGTACATGGTAGCTACGTGATCTTTGCATGATCAGCCACGTAAGCAGTGCATGATAGCCACGTGATCAGTGCATGATCAGTCACGTGATCTGTGCATGATCAGTCACGTGATCAGTGCATGATCAATTACCTGATCAGTGCATGATCAGTCACGTGACCAGTGCATGTTAGCTATGTGATCACTGCATGATCAGCCACGTGATCAGTGCATGATAGCCACGTGATCAGTGCATGATCAGTTACGTGAGCAGGGTATGATCAGCCACGTGAGCAGTGCATGATATCCAAGTGATCAGTGCATGATCAATCACGTGATCAGTGTATAATCAGCCACGTGAGCAGTGCATGATATCCAAGTGATCAGTGCATGATCAGTTTCGGGAGCAGAGTATGATCAGCCACTTGATCAGTGCATTATAGCCACGTGATCACTGCATGATCTGTCACATGATCAGTGTATGATCATCCACGTGTTCAGTGCATGGGCAGTCATGTGATCAGTGCATGATATAGACGTGATCAGTGCATGATCACATGATATAGACGTGATCAGTGCATGATCAGTCTTGTGATCAGTGTATGATCAACCACGTGATCAGTGCACGATAGCCAGGTAATGAGTGCATGATAGCCAGATGATCAGCGCATTATCAGTCACATTATCAGGGTATGATCAGCCAAGTAATCAGTGCATGATAGCCAAATGATCAGTGCATGATCAGTCACGTGATCAGTGCATGATCAGTCACGTGATCAGTGCATGATCAGCCACGTGATCAGTGCATGTGGAGTCATGTAATCAATGCATGATAGCGCCGTGATCAGTGCACGATCAGTCCCGTGATGAGTGTATGATCAGCCAAGTGATCAGTGCATGTGGAGTCATGTAATCAATGCATGATAGCTCCGTGATCAGTGCACGATCAGTCCCGTGAAGAGTGCATGATCAGCCAAGTGACCAGTGCAAGATAGCTACGTGATCAGTGCATGATCAGTCACATGATCAGTGCATGATCAGCCACGTCATCTGTGCATGATAGCCACGTGATGAGTGCATACAATTACATGATCAGTGCATGTGCAATCACGTGATCAGTGCATGAGAGCCACGTGATCAGTGCATACAATTACGTGATCATTGCATGCACAATCACGTGATCAGTGCATGAGAGCCACGTGATCAGTGCATGAATAGTCACGTGATATGTGTGTGATCAGCCACGTGGACAGTGCATGCTCAGTCACGTGATCAGGGCCTGCTGAGCTGCGTGATTACTGTCTGCTCATCTGCTTGACAATTGCCAGCTGAGCTGCACGATTCCTGCCTGTCATCTCCTTGACAATTGCCACCTGTGCTGCGTAATTCCTGCCTGCTCATCTACTTGATTATTGCCAGCTGAGCAGCATGATTTCTCAGAGCTGAGTTCCATGATTATTGCCTGCTGACTGATTCCTGCCTACTCAGCTCTTTGTTCATTGCCTCCAGAGGCACATGATCAGTGTATGAAACCAAACATGATCAGCACATGATCAGTCACATGATCAATGCATGATAAGCCAGGTGATCAGTGCATGATCAATTACGTGATCAGTGCATGATCAGTCATGTGACCAGTACATGTTAGCTGCGTGATCATTGCATGATAAGCCAGGTGATCAGTGCATGATCAATTACGTGATCAGTGCATGATCAGTCACGTGACCAGTACATGGTAGCTATGTGATCATTGTATGATCAGCCACGTAAGCAGTGTATGATAGCCACGTGATCAGTGTATGATCAGCCACGTGATCAGTGCATGATCAATTACGTGATCAGTGCATGATCAGTCACGTGACCAGTACATGGTAGCTATGTGATCATTGTATGATCAGCCACGTTAGCAGTGCATGATAGCCACGTGATCAGTGCATGATCAGTCACGGGACCAGTACATGGTAACTATGTGATCATTGTATGATCAGCCACGTTAGCAGTGCATGATAGCCACGTGATCAGTGCATGATCAGTCACGTGATCAGGGCATGATCACTCATGTGATCAGTGCATGATCAATTACGTTACCATGGCGTGATCAGTCACATGACCAGTACATGTTAGCTACGTGATCATTGCAGGATCAGCCACGTGAGCACTGAATGATAGACACGTGACCAGTGCATGATCAGCTACGTGAGCAGTGTATGATCAGCCACTTGATCAGTGCATGATCAGACACGTGAACAGTGTATGATCAGCCACGTGATCAGTGCATGATACCTACGTGATCAGTTCATGATTAGTCACGTGATCTGTGCATGACCAGGCACGTGAACAGTGTATGATCCGCCACGTGATCAGTGCATTATAGCCATGTGATCAGTGCATGATCAGTCACGTGACCAGTACATGGTTGCTACGTGATCATTGCATGAACAGCCACGTTAGCAGTGCATGATAGTCACGTGATCAGTGCATGATCAGTCACGTGTTCAGTGCACGATCAGTCACGTGAACAGTGCATGATACGTCACCTGATCAGTGTATGATCAATTACGTGATCATTGCAGGATCAGCCACGTCAGCAGTGCATGATAGTCACGTGATCAGTGCATGATCAGTTTTGGGAGCAGAGTATGATCAGCCACTTGATCAGTGCATGATAGCCACGTGATCACTGCATGATCTGTCACATGATCAGTGTATGATCAAGCACGTTATCAGTGCACGGTAGCCAGGTAATGAGTGCATGATAGCCAGATGATCAGTGCATTATCAGTAACGTGATCTGTGTATGATCAGCCAAGTAATCAGTGCATGATAGCCAAATGATCAGTGCATGATCAGTCACGTGATCAGTGCATGATCAGCCACATGATCAGTGCATGCTCAGTCACGTGATCAGGGCCTGCTGAGCTGCGTGATTACTGTCTGCTCATCTGCTTGACAATTGCCAGCTGAGCTGCACGATTCCTGCCTGTCATCTGCTTGACAATTGCCAGCTGTGCTGCATAATTCCTGCCTGCTCAGCTGCTTGATTATTGCCAGCTGAGCGGCATGATTCCTCACAGCTGAGTTCCATGATTATTGCCTGCTGACTGTTTGATTCGTGCCCACTCAGCTCTTTGTTTATTGCCTCCAGAGGCACATGATCAGTGTATGATAGCAAACATGATCAGCGCATGATCAGACACATGATCAGCGCCATTAAGTCAAGTGATCACTACATGATAGTCATGTGATCAGTCCAAGCTCAGTCACGGTATAGTGCATGATCAGCCACGTGATCAGTGCATGATAGCCACGTGATCATTGCATGATAGCCACGTGACCAGTGCATGATCAGCCAGGTGATCAGTGCATGATAGCTAAGTGATCAGTTCATGATTAGTCACATGATCTGTGCATGACCAGGCAGGTGATCAGTGTATGATCAGCCACGTGAACAGTGCATGATAGCCACGTGATCAGTGCATGATCAGTCACCTGATGGGTGTATGATGAGTCACGTGACCGGTACATGGTAGCTACATGATCATTGCATGATCAGCCACGTGAGTAGTGCATGATAGCCACGTGATCAGGGCATGATCAGTCACGTGATCAGTGCATAATCAGCCAAGTAATCTGTGCATGACAAAGCACCTGATCAGTGTATGACCAGCCAAGTGATCAGTGCATGATAGCCACGTGATCAGTGCATGATCAGTCAGGTGATCAGTGCATGATCAGTCACGTGATCAGTGTATGATCAGCCACGTGATCAGTGCATGATCAGCCACATGATCAGTGCATGATCAATTACGTGATCATCGCATGATCACCCACATGAGCCGTGCATGATAGCCACGAGATCAGTGCATGATCAGTCACGTGATCAGTGCATGATCAGTCACGTGAACAGTGCATGATAAGTCACCTGATCAGTGCATGATCAATTACGTGATCAGTGCATGATCACTCACGTGACCAGTACATGGTAGCTACGTGATCATTGCATGATCAGCCACGTCAGCAGTGCATGATAGCCACGTGATCAGTGCATGATCAGTTTCGGGAGCAGAGTATGATCAGCCACTTGATCAGTGCATGATAGCCACGTGATCACTGCATGATCTGTCACATGATCAGTGTATGATCATCCACGTGTTCAGTGCATGGGCAGTCATGTGATCAGTGCATGATATAGACGTGATCAGTGCA
Organism: Bos taurus; assembly: GCF_002263795.3. Lineage (NCBI taxonomy): Eukaryota > Metazoa > Chordata > Mammalia > Artiodactyla > Bovidae > Bos > Bos taurus. The sequence continues at coordinate 114,307 of NW_020190738.1, read as the reverse complement.
TGATCAGTCTTGTGATCAGTGTATGATCAACCACGTGATCAGTGCACGATAGCCAGGTAATGAGTACATGATAGCCAGATGATCAGTGCATTATCAGTCACATTATCAGGGTATGATCAGCCAAGTAATCAGTGCATGATAGCCAAATGATCAGTGCATGATCAGTCACGTGATCAGTGCATGATCAGTCACGTGATCAGTGCATGATCAGGCACGTGATCAGTGCATGATAGCAACGTGATCAGTGCATGATAGCCACGTGATCAGTGCATGATCAGTCACGTGATCAGTGCATGATCAGTCACGTGATCAGGGCATGATCAGTCACGTGACCAGTACATGGTAGCTATGTGATCATTGTATGATCAGCCACGTTAGCAGTGCATGATAGCCACGTGATCAGTGCATGATCAGTCACGTGATCTGTGCATGACCAGGCACGTGATCAGTGTATGATCAGCCACGTGATCAGTGCATGATAGGCATGTGATCAGTGCATGATCAGTCAGGTGAACAGTGCATGATAAGTCACCTGATCAGTGAATGATCAATTAGGTGATCAGTGCATGATCACTCACGTGACGAGTACATGGTAGCTACGTGATCATTGCATGATCAGCCACGTGAGCAGTGCATGATAGCCACGTGATCAGTGCATGATCAGTCACGTGATCTGTGCATGATCAGTCACGTGATCAGTGCATGATCAATTACCTGATCAGTGCATGATCAGTCACGTGACCAGTGCATGTTAGCTATGTGATCATTGCATGATCAGCCACGTGATCAGTGCATGATAGCCACGTGATCAGTGCATGATCAGTTACGTGAGCAGTGTATGATCAGCCACGTGAGCAGTGCATGATATCCAAGTGATCAGTGCATGATCAATCACGTGATCAGTGTATGATCAGCCACGAGAACAGTGCATGCTCCGTCACGTGATCAGGGCCTGCTGAGCTGCGTGATTACTGTCTGCTCATCTGCTTGACCATTGCCAGCTGAGCTGCACGATTCCTGCCTGTCATCTGCTTGACAATTGAGAGCTGTGCTGTGTAATTCCTGCCTGCTCAGCTGCTTGATTATTGCCAGCTGAGCAGCATGATTCCTCACAGCTGAGTTCCATGATTATTGCCTGCTGACTGTTTGATTCGTGCCTACTCAGCTCTTTGTTTATTGCCTCCAGAGGCACATGATCAGTGTATGATAGCAAACATGATCAGCGCATGATCAGTCACATGATCAGCGCCATTAAGTCAAGTGATCATTACATGATAGTCATGTGATCAGTCCATGCTCAGTCACGGTAAGAGTGCATGATCAGCCAGGTGATCAGTGCATGATAGCTACGTGATCAGTTCATGATTAGTCACGTGATCAGTGCATGGGCAGTCATGTGATCAGTGCATGATATAGACGTGATCAGTGCATGATCAGTCAAGTGATCAGTGCATGATCAGTCACGTGATCAGTGTATGTTCAGCCACGTGATCAGTGCATGATCATCCACATGATCAGTGCATGATCAATTACATGATCAGTGCATGATCAGTCACGTGATCAGTGTATGATCAGTCACATGATCAATGCATGATAAGCCAGGTGATCAGTGCATGATCAATTACGTGATCAGTGCATGATCAGTCATGTGACCAGTACATGGTAGCTGCGTGATCATTGCATGATCAGCCACGTGAGCAGTGCATGATAGCCACGTGATCAGTGCATGATCAGTCACGTGATCAGTGCATGATCAGTCACGTGATCAGTGAATGATAGCCACGTGATCAGTGCATGATCAATTACGTGATATTTGCATGATCACTCACGTGACCAGTACATGGTACCTATGTGATCATTGCATGATCAGCCAAGTAATCAGTGAATGATAGCCACGTGATCAGTGCATGATCAGTCACGTGATCAGTGCTTGGTGAGTCACGTGATGAGTGCAAGATCAGTCACGTGATCAGTGTATGATGATCCACGTGATCAGTGCATGTGAAGTCATGTAATCAATGCATTATACCTCCGTGATCAGTGCACGATCAGTCCCGTGAAGAGTGCATGATCAGCCAAGTGACCAGTGCAAGATAGCTACGTGATCAGTGCATGATCAGTCACATGATCAGTGCATGATCAGCCACGTCATCAGTGCATGATAGCCACGTGATCAGTGCATACAATTACATGATCATTGCATGTGCAATCACGTGATCAGTGCATGAGAGCCACGTGATAGGTGTGTGATCAGCCAAGTGGACTGTGCATGCTCAGTCACGTGATCAGGGCCTGCTGAACTGCGTGATTACTGTCTGCTCATCTGCTTGACAATTGCCAGCTGAGCTGCATGATTCCTGCCTGTCATCTCCTTGACAATTGCCACCTGTGCTGCGTAATTCCTGCCTGCTCATCTACTTGATTAATGCCAGCTGAGCAGCATGATTTCTCAGAGCTGAGTTCCATGATTATTGCCTGCTGACTGATTCCTGCCTACTCAGCTCTTTGTTCATTGCCTCCAGAGGCACATGATCAGTGTATGACACCAAACATGATCAGCACAGGATCAGTCACATGATCAATGCATGATAAGCCAGGTGATCAGTGCATGATCAATTACGTGATCAGTGCATGATCAGTCATGTGACCAGTAGATGGTAGCTGCGTGATCATTGCACGATCAGCCACGGGAGCAGTGCATGATAGCCACGTGATCAGTGCATGATCAGTCTCGTGATCAGTGCATGATCAGTCACGTGATCAGTGCATGATCAGCCACGTGATCAGTGCATGATCAATTACGTGATCACTGCATGATCAGTCACGTGACCAGTACATGGTACCTACGTGATCATTGCATGATCAGCCACGTGATCAGTGCATGATAGCCACGTGATCAGTGCATGATCAGTCACGTGATACGTGTGTGATCAGCCACGTGATCAGTGCATGATAGTCACGTGAACAGTGCATGATCAGTCACGTGAACAGTGCATGATCAGTCATGTGATGAGTGTATGATCAGCCACGTGATCAGTGCATGATCACTTACGTGATCAGTGCATGATCAGTCACGTGACCAGTACATGGTAGCTATATGATCATTGTATGATCAGCCACATAAGCAGTGCATGATAGCCACGTGATCAGTGCATGATGAGTCACGTGATCAGTGCATGATCAGTCACGTTATCAGTGCATGAACAATTACGTTACCATTGCATGATCAGTCACGTGACCAGTACATGTTAGCTACGTGATCATTGCATGATCAGCCACGTGATCAGTGCATGATAGCCACGTGATCAGTACATGATCAGTCACGTGATACGTGTGTCATCAGCCACGTGATCAGTGCATGATATCCACGTGATCAGTGCATGATAGCCACGTGATCACTTCATGAGTAGTCACGTTATCTGTGCATGACCAGGCACGTGATCAGTGCATGATAGCCACGTGATCTGTGCATGACCAGGCACGTGATCAGTGTATGATCAGCCACGTGATCAGTGCATGATAGGCATGTGATCAGTGCATGGCCAGTCAGTTGAACAGTGCATGATCAGCCACGTGATCAGTGCATGATTAATTACGTGATCAGTGCATGATCAGTCACTTGACCAGTACATGGTAGCTATGTGATCATTGTATGAGCAGCCAGGTAATTTGTGCATGATAGCCACGTGAGCAGTGCATGATCAGTCACGTGATCAGTGCATGATCAGTCACGGGATTAGTGCATGGTCAATTACATTACCATTGCATGATCAGTCACGTGACCAGTACATGTTAGCTACGTGAACATTGCAGGATCAGCCACGTGAGCACTGCATGATAGACACGTGATCACTGCATTATCAGACACGTGAACAGTGTATGATCAGCCAAGTCATCAGTGCATGATAGCCACGTGATCAGTGCATACAATTACGTGATCATTGCATGTGCAATCACGTGATCAGTGCATGAGAGCCACGTGATCAGTGCATGAATAGTCACGTGATAGGTGTGTGATCAGCCACGTGGACACTGCATGCTCAGTCACGTGATCAGGGCCTGCTGAGCTGCGTGATTACTGTCTGCTCATCTGCTTGACAATTGCCAGCTGAGCTGCACGATTCCTGCCTGTCATCTCCTTGACAATTGCCACCTGTGCTGCGTAATTCCTGCCTGCTCATCTACTTGATTATTGCCAGCTGAGCAGCATGATTTCTCAGAGTTGAGTTCCATGATTATTGCCTGCTGACTGATTCCTGCCTACTCAGCTCATTGTTCATTGCCTCCAGAGGCACATGATCAGTGTATGACACCAAACATGATCAGCACATGATCAGTCACATGATCAATGCATGATAAGCCAGGTGATCAGTGCATGATCAATTACGTGATAAGTGCATAATCAGTCATGTGACCAGTACATGGTAGCTGCATGAACATTGCACGATCAGCCACGGGAGCAGTGCATGATAGCCACGTGATCAGTGCATGATCAGTCTCGTGATCAGTGCATGATCAGTCACGTGATCAGTGCATGATCAGCCACGTGATCAGTGCATGATCAATTATGTGATCACTGCATGATCAGTCAGGTGACTAGTACATGGTAGCTACGTGATCATTGCATGATCAGCCACGTGATCAGTGCATGATAGCCACGTGATCAGTGCATGATAGCCACGTGATCAGTGCATGATAGCCACGTGATCACTTCATGATTAGTCACGTGATCTGTGCATGACCAGGCACGTGATCAGTGTATGATCAGCCACGTGATCAGTGCATGATAGGCATGTGATCAGTGCATGATCAGTCAGTTGAACAGTGCATGATCAGTCACGTGATCAGTGTACGATCAGCCACGTGATCAGTGCATGATCAATTACGTGATCAGTGCATGATCAGTCACGTGACCAGTACATGGTAGCTATGTGATCATTGTATGAGCAGCCAGGTAAGCTGTGCATGATAGCCACGTGAGCAGTGCATGATCAGTCAGTTGATCAGTGCATGATCAGTCACGTGATTAGTGCATGGTCAATTACATTACCATTGCATGATCAGTCATGTGACCAGTACATGTTAGCTACGTGAACACTGCAGGATCAGCCACGTGAGCACTGCATGATAGACACGTGATCACTGCATTATCAGACACGTGATCAGTGTATGATCAGCCACGTGATCAGTGCATGAATAGCCGCATGATCAGTGCATGATCAATTACGTGATCATTGCATGATCAGCCACGTGAGCCGTGCATGATAGCCACGAGATCAGTGCATGATCAGTCACGTGATCAGTGCATGATCAGTCACGTGATCTGTGCATGATCAGTCACGTGATCAGTGCATGATCAATTACCTGATCAGTTCATGATCAGTCACGTGACCAGTGCATGGTAGCTATGTGATCATTGCATGATCAGCCACGTGATCAGTGCATGATAGCCACGTGATCAGTGCATGATCAGTTACGTGAGCAGTGTATGATCAGCCACGTGATCAGTGCATGGTCAGACACGTGAACAGTGTATGATCAGCCACGTGATCAGTGCATGATATCCAAGTGATCAGTGCATGATCAATAACGTGATCAGTGTATGATCAGCCACGTGAGCAGTGCATGATAGACACGTGATCAGTGCATGATCATTTTCGGGAGCAGAGTATGATCAGCCACTTGATCAGTGCATGATAGCCACGTGATCACTGCATGATCTGTCACATGATCAGTGTATGATCATCCACGTGTTCAGTGCATGGGCAGTCATGTGATCAGTGCATGATATAGACGTGATCAGTGCATGATCAGTCTTGTGATCAGTGTATGATCAACCACGTGATCAGTGCACGATAGCCAGGTAATGAGTGCATGATAGCCAGATGATCAGTGCATTATCAGTCACATTATCAGGGTATGATCAGCCAAGTAATCAGTGCATGATAGCCAAATGATCAGTGCATGATCAGTCACGTGATCAGTGCATGATCAGTCACGTGATCAGTGTATGATCATCCACGTGATCAGTGCATGTGGAGTCATGTAATCAATGCATGATAGCACCGTGATCAGGGCACGATCAGTCCCGTGAAGAGTGTATGATCAGCCAAGTGATCAGTGCATGTGGAGTCATGTAATCAATGCATGATAGCGCCGTGATAAGTGCACGATCAGTCCCGTGATGAGTGTATGATCATCCACGTTATCAGTGCATGTGGAGTCATGTAATCAATGCATGATAGCGCCGTGATCAGTGCACGATCAATCCCGTGATGAGTGTATGATCAGCCAAGTGATCAGTGCAAGATAGCTACGTGATCAGTGCATGATCAGTCACATGATCAGTGCATGATCAGCCACGTCATTTGTGCATGATAGCCACGTGATCAGTGCATACAATTACGTGATCATTGCATGCGCAATCACGTGATCAGTGCATGAGAGCCACGTGATCAGTGCATGAATAGTCACGTGATATGTGTTTGATCAGCCACGTGGACAGTGCATGCTCAGTCACGTGATCAGGGCCTGCTGAGCTGCGTGATTACTGTCTGCTCATCTGCTTGACAATTGCCAGCTGAGCTGCACGATTCCTGCCTGTCATCTCCTTGACAATTGCCACCTGTGCTGCGTAATTCCTGCCTGCTCATCTACTTGATTATTGCCAGCTGAGCAGCATGATTTCTCAGAGCTCAGTTCCATGATTATTGCCTGCTCACTGATTCCTGCCTACTCAGCTCTTTGTTCATTGCCTCCAGAGGCACATGATCAGTGTATGAAACCAAACATGATCAGCACATGATCAGTCACATGATCAATGCATGATAAGCCAGGTGATCAGTGCATGATCAATTACGTGATCAGTGCATGATCAGTCATGTGAACAGTACATGGTAGCTGCGTGATCATTGCATGATAAGCCAGGTGATCAGTGCATGATCAATTACGTGATCAGTGCATGATCAGTCACGTGACCAGTACATGGTAGCTATGTGATCATTGTATGATCAGCCACGTAAGCAGTGCATGATAGCCACGTGATCAGTGTATGATCAGCCACCAGATCAGTGCATGATCAATTACGTGATCAGTGCATGATCAGTCACGTGACCAGTACATGGTAGCTATGTGATCATTGTATGATCAGCCACGTTAGCAGTGCATGATAGCCACGTGATCAGTGCATGATCAGTCACGGGACCAGTACATGGTAGCTATGTGATCATTGTATGATCAGCCACGTTAGCAGTGCATGATAGCCACGTGATCAGTGCATGATCAGTCACGTGATCAGGGCATGATCCCTCATGTGATCAGTGCATGATCAATTATGTTACCATGGCGTGATCAGTCACATGACCAGTACATGTTAGCTACGTGATCTTTGCAGGATCAGCCACGTGAGCACTGAATGATAGACACATGACCAGTGCATGATCAGCTACGTGAGCAGTGTATGATCAGCCACTTGATCAGTGCATGATCAGACACGTGAACAGTGTATGATCAGCCACGTGATCAGTGCATGATACCTACGTGATCAGTTCATGATTAGTCACGTGATCTGTGCATGACCAGGCACGTGAACAGTGTATGATCCGCCACGTGATCAGTGCATTATAGCCACGTGATCAGTGCATGATCAGTCACGTGACCAGTACATGGTTGCTACGTGATCATTGCATGAACAGCCACGTTAGCAGTGCATGATAGTCACCTGATCAGTGCATGATCAGTCACGTGTTCAGTGCACGATCAGTCACGTGAACAGTCATGATACGTCACCTGATCAGTGTATGATCAATTACGTGATCATTTCAGGATCAGCCACGCCAGCAGTGCATGATAGTCACGTGATCAGTGCATGATCAGTTTTGGGAGCAGAGTATGATCAGCCACTTGATCAGTGCATGATAGCCACGTGATCACTGCATGATCTGTCACATGATCAGTGTATGATCAAGCACGTTATCAGTGCACGATAGCCAGGTAATGAGTGCATGATAGCCAGATGATCAGTGCATTATCAGTAACGTGATCTGTGTATGATCAGCCAAGTAATCAGTGCATGATAGCCAAATGATCAGTGCATGATCAGTCACGTGATCAGTGCATGATCAGCCACGTGATCAGTGCATGCTCAGTCACGTGATCAGGGCCTGCTGAGCTGCGTGATTACTGTCTGCTCATCTGCTTGACAATTGCCAGCTGAGCTGCACGATTCCTGCCTGTCATCTGCTTGACAATTGCCAGCTGAGCTGCGTAATTCCTGCCTGCTCAGCTGCTTGATTATTGCCAGCTGAGCGGCATGATTCCTCACAGCTGAGTTCCATGATTATTGCCTGCTGACTGTTTGATTCGTGCCCACTCAGCTCTTTGTTTATTGCCTCCAGAGGCACATGATCAGTGTATGATAGCAAACATGATCAGCGCATGATCAGACACATGATCAGCGCCATTAAGTCAAGTGATCACTACATGATAGTCATGTGATCAGTCCATGCTCAGTCACGGTATAGTGCATGATCAGCCACGTGATCAGTGCATGATAGCCACGTGATCATTGCATGATAGCCACGTGACCAGTGCATGATCAGCCAGGTGATCAGTGCATGATAGCTACGTGATCAGTTCATGATTAGTCACGTGATCTGTGCATGACCAGGCAGGTGATCAGTGTATGATCAGCCACGTGAACAGTGCATGATAGCCACGTGATCAGTGCATGATCAGTCACCTGATGGGTGTATGATGAGTCACGTGACCGGTACATGGTAGCTACATGATCATTGCATGATCAGCCACGTGAGTAGTGCATGATAGCCACGTGATCAGGGCATGATCAGTCACGTGATCAGTGCATGATCAGCCACGTAATCTGTGCATGACAAAGCACGTGATCAGTGTATGACCAGCCAAGTGATCAGTGCATGATAGCCACGTGATCAGTGCATGATCAGTCAGGTGATCAGTGCATGATCAGTCACGTGATAGGTGTATGATCAGCCACGTGATCAGTGCATGATCAGCCGCATGATCAGTGCATGATCAATTACGTGATCATTGCATGATCAGCCACGTGAGCCGTGCATGATAGCCATGAGATCAGTGCATGATCAGTCACGGGATCAGTGCATGATCAGTCACGTGAACAGTGCATGATAAGTCACCTGATCAGTGCATGATCAATTACATGATCAGTGCATGATCACTCACGTGACCAGTACATGGTAGCTACGTGATCATTGCATGATCAGCCACGTGAGCAGTGCATGATAGCCACGTGATCAGTGCATGATCAGTTTCGGGAGCAGAGTATGATCAGCCACTTGATCAGTGCATGATAGCCACGTGATCACTGCATGATCTGTCACATGATCAGTGTATGATCATCCACGTGTTCAGTGCATGGGCAGTCTTGTGATCAGTGCATGATATAGACGTGATCAGTGCATGATCAGTCTTGTGATCAGTGTATGATCAACCACGTGATCAGTGCACGATAGCCAGGTAATGAGTGCATGATAGCCAGATGATCAGCGCATTATCAGTCACATTATCAGGGTATGATCAGCCAAGTAATCAGTGCATGATAGCCAAATGATCAGTGCATGATCAGTCACGTGATCAGTGCATGATCAGTCACGTGATCAGTGCATGATCAGCCACGTGATCAGTGCATGGTAGCTACGTGATCATTGCATGATCAGGCACGTGATCAGTGCATGATAGCAACGTGATCAGTGCATGATAGCCACGTGATCAGTGCATGATCAGTCACGTGATCAGTGCATGATCAGTCACGTGATCAGGGCATGATCAGTCACGTGACCAGTACATGGTAGCTATGTGATCATTGTATGATCAGCCACGTTAGCAGTGCATGATAGCCACGTGATCAGTGCATGATCAGTCACGTGATCAGGGCATGATCACTCACGTGATCAGTGCATGATCAATTACGTTACCATGGCGTGATCAGTCACATGAACAGTACATGTTATCTACGTGATCATTGCAGGATCAGCCACGTGAGCACTGAATGATAGACACGTGACCAGTGCATGATCAGCTACGTGAGCAGTGTATGATCAGCCACTTGATCAGTGCATGATCAGACACGTGAACAGTGTATGATCAGCCACGTGATCAGTGCATGATACCTACGTGATCAGTTCATGATTAGTCACGTGATCTGTGCATGACCAGGCACGCGAACAGTGTATGATCCGCCACGTGATCAGTGCATTATAGCCACGTGATCAGTGCATGATCAATTACGTGATCAGTGCATGATACCTACGTGATCAGTTCATGATTAGTCACGTGATCTGTGCATGATCAGTCACGTGTTCAGTGCGCGATCAGTCACGTGAACAGTGCATGATAAGTCACCTGATCAGTGCATGATCAATTACGTGATCAGTGCATGATCACTCACGTGACCAGTACATGGTAGCTACGTGATCATTGCATGATCAGCCACGTTAGCAGTGCATGATAGTCACGTGATCAGTGCATGATCAGTTTCGGGAGCAGAGTATGATCAGCCACTTGATCAGTGCAGTACAGCCACGTGATCACTGCATGATCTGTCACATGATCAGTGTATGATCATCCACGTGATCAGTGCATGGGCAGTCATGTGATCAGTGCATGATATAGACGTGATCAGTGCATGATCAGTCTCGTGATCAGTGTATGATCAACCACGTGATCAGTTCACAATTGCCAGGTAATGAGTGCATGATAGCCAGCTGATCAGTGCATTATCAGTAACGTGATCAGTGTATGATCAGCCAAGTAATCAGTGCATGATAGCCAAATGATCAGTGCATGAACAGCCACGTGATCAGTGCATGATAGCCACGTGATTAGTGCATGATCAGTCACGTGAACAGTGCATATCAGCCACATGATCAGTGTATGACCAGACACGTGATCAGTGCATGATCAATTCCGTGATCGGTGCATGACCAGTCACGTGATCAGTACATGATCAGTCACGTGAACAGTGCATGATCATTTACGTGATCTGTGCATGATGAGTCACATGACCAGTATATGGTAGCTCCGTGATCTTTGCATGACCAGCCACGTGAACAGTGCATGATAGCCACGTGATGTGTGCATGATCAATTATGTGAGCAGAGTATGATCAGCCACGTGATCAGTGCATGAGTGCCACGTGATCACTGCATGATCAGTCACGTGACAGGTGTGTGATCAGCCACGTGAACAGTGCGTGTTCAGCCACGTGATCAGTGCATGATAGCCACGTAATCATTGCATGATCATTTATGTGAGCAGTGTATGATCAGCCACGTGATCAGTGCATGTTCAGCCACGTGATCAGTGCATGATAGCCACGTGATCAGTGCATGATCATTTATGTGAGCAGTGTATGATCAGCCACGTGATCAGTGCATGATCAGCCAGGTGATCAGTGCATGATAGCTACGTGATCATTTCATGATTAGTCACGTGATCTGTGCATGACCAGGCAGGTGGTCAGTGTATGATCAGCCACGTGAACAGTGCATGATAGCCACGTGATCAGTGCATGAACAGTCACCTGATGGGTGTATGATGAGTCAGGTGACCGGTACCTGGTAGCTACATGATCATTGCATGATCAGCCACGTGAGTAGTGCATGATTGCCTCATGATCAGTGCATGATCAGTCACGTGATCAGTGCATGATCAGTCACGTAATCTGTGCATGACCAGGCACGTGATCAGTGTATGACCAGCCAAGTTACCAGTGCATGATAGCCACCTGATCAGTGCATGATCAGTAACGTGAACAGTGTATGATCAGCCACATGATCAGTGCATGATCAGTTACGTGAGCAGTGTATGACCAGCCACGTGATCAGTGCATGGTCAGACACATGAACAGTGTATGATCAGGCACGTGATCATTGCATGATATCCAAGTGATCAGTGCATAATCAATCACGTGTTCAGTGTATGATCAGCCACGTGAACAGTGCGTGCACCGTCACGTGATCTGTGCATGACCAGGCACGTGATCAGTGTATGACTAGCCAAGTTACCAGTGCATGATAGCCACCTGATCAGTGCATGATCAGTAACGTGAAAAGTGTATGATCAGCCACGTGATCAGTGCATGATACCTACGTGATCAGTTCATGATTAGTCACGTGATCTGTGCATGACAGGCACGTAATCAGTGCATGATATCCACGTGATCAGTGAATTATAGCCACGTGATCAGTTCATGATTATTCACGTGATCTGTGCATGACCAGGCACGTGAACAGTGTATGATCAGCCACGTGATCAGTGCATTATAGCCACGTGATCATTGCATGATCAGTCAAGTGATCAGTGCATGATCAGTCACGTAATCTGTGCATGACCAGGCACGTGATCAGTGTATGACCAGCCAAGTGATCAGTGCATGATCAGCCACGTGAACAGTACATGGTTGCTACGTGATCATTGCATGATCAGCCACGTAAGCAGAGCATGATAGCCACGTGATCAGTGCTTGATCAGTCACGTGAACAGTGCATGATCATTTACGTGATCTGTGCATGATCAGTCACATGACCAGTATATGGTAGCTAAGTGATCATTGCATGACCAGCCACGTGAGCAGTGCATGATACCCATATGATGTGTGCATGATCAGTTAGGTGAGCAGAGTATGTTCAGCCACGTGATCAGTGCATGATAGCCACGTGATCAGAGCATGATAGCTGCGTGAGTAGTGTACGATCAGCCACGTGATCAGTGCATGGTCAGACACGTGAACATGTATGATCAGCCACGTGATCAGTGCATGATATCCATGTGATCAGTGCATGATCAATCACGTGATCAGTGTATGATCAGCCACGAGAACAGTGCATGCTCCGTCACGTGATCAGGGCCTGCTGAGCTGCGTGATTACTGTCTGCTCATCTGCTTGACCATTGCCAGCTGAGCTGCACGATTCCTGCCTGTCATCTGCTTGACAATTGCCAGCTGTGCTGCGTAATTCCTGCCTGCTCAGCTGCTTGATTATTGCCAGCTGAGCAGCATGATTCCTCACAGCTGAGTTCCATGATTATTGCCTGCTGACTGTTTGATTCGTGCCTACTCAGCTCTTTGTTTATTGCCTCCAGAGGCACATGATCAGTGTATGATAGCAAACATGATCAGCGCATGATCAGTCACATGATCAGCGCCATTAAGTCACGTGATCACTACATGATAGTCATGTGATCAGTCCATGCTCAGTCACGGTATCAGTGCATGATCAGCCACGTGATCAGTGCATGATAGCTACGTGATCAGTTCATGATTAGTCACGTGATCTGTGCATGACCAGCCAAGTGATCAGTGCATGATAGCCACGTGATCAGTGCATGATCAGTCACGTGATCAGTGCATGATCAGTCACGTGATCAGTGTATGATCAGCCACGTGATCAGTGCATGATCATCCACATGATCAGTGCATGATCAATTACATGATCAGTGCATGATCAGTCACGTGATCAGTGTATGATCAGTCACATGATCAATGCATGATAAGCCAGGTGATCAGTGCATGATCAATTACGTGATCAGTGCATGATCAGTCATGTGACCAGTACATGGTAGCTGCGTGATCATTGCATGATCAGCCACATGAGCAGTGCATGATAGCCACGTGATCAGTGCATGATCAGTCACGTGATCAGTGAATGATAGCCACGTGATCAGTGCATGATGAATTACGTGATATTTGCATGATCACTCACGTGACCAGTACATGGTACCTATGTGATCATTGCATGATCAGCCAAGTAATCAGTGAATGATAGCCACGTGATCAGTGCATGATCAGTCACGTGATCAGGGCTTGGTGAGTCACGTGATGAGTGTAAGATCAGTCACGTGATCAGTGTATGATGATCCACGTGATCAGTGCATGTGAAGTCATGTAATCAATGCATTATAGCTCCGTGATCAGTGCACGATCAGTCCCGTGAAGAGTGCATGATCAGCCAAGTGACCAGTGCAAGATAGTTACGTGATCAGTGCATGATCAGTCACATGATCAGTGCATGATCAGCCACGTCATCAGTGCATGATAGCCACGTGATCAGTGCATACAATTACATGATCATTGCATGTGCAATCACGTGATCAGTGCATGAGAGCCACGTGATAGGTGTGTGATCAGCCACGTGGACAGTGCATGCTCAGTCACGTGATCAGGGCCTGCTGAACTGCGTGATTACTGTCTGCTCATCTGCTTGACAATTGCCAGCTGAGCTGCATGATTCCTGCCTGTCATCTCCTTGACAATTGCCACCTGTGCTGTGTAATTCCTGCCTGCTCATCTACTTGATTACTGCCAGCTGAGCAGCATGATTTCTCAGAGCTGAGTTCCATGATTATTGCCTGCTGACTGATTCCTGCCTACTCAGCTCTTTGTTCATTGCCTCCAGAGGCACATGATCAGTGTATGACACCAAACATGATCAGCACAGGATCAGTCACATGATCAATGCATGATAAGCCAGGTGATCAGTGCATGATCAATTACGTGATCAGTGCATGATCAGTCATGTGACCAGTACATGGTAGCTGCGTGATCATTGCACGATCAGCCACGGGAGCAGTGCATGATAGCCACGTGATCAGTGCATGATCAGTCTCGTGATCAGTGCATGATCAGTCACGTGATCAGTGCATGATCAGCCACGTGATCAGTGCATGATCAATTACGTGATCACTGCATGATCAGTCACGTGACCAGTACATGGTAGCTACGTGATCATTGCATGATCAGCCACGTGATCAGTGCATGATAGCCACGTGATCAGTGCATGATCAGTCACGTGATACGTGTGTGATCAGCCACGTGATCAGTGCATGATAGCCACGTGAACAGTGCATGATCAGTCACTTGAACAGTGCATGATCAGTCATGTGATGAGTGTATGATCAGCCACGTGATCAGTGCATGATCAATTACGTGATCAGTGCATTATCAGTCACGTGACCAGTACATGGTAGCTATATGATCATTGTATGATCAGCCACATAAGCAGTGCATGATAGCCACGTGATCAGTGCATGATGAGTCACGTGATCAGTGCATGATCAGTCACGTGATCAGTGCATGATCAATTACGTGATCAGTGCATGATCAGTCACGTGACCAGTACATGCTAGCTACATGATCATTGCATGATCAGCCACGTGATCAGTGCATGATAGCCACGTGATCAGTGCATGATCAGTCACGTGATACGTGTGTCATCAGCCACGTGATCAGTGCATGATATCCACGTGATCAGTGCATGATAGCCACGTGATCTGTGCATGACCAGGCACGTGATCAGTGTATGATCAGCCACGTGATCAGGGCATGATCAGTCACGTGATCAGTGCATAATCAGCCACGTAATCTGTGCATGACAAAGCACGTGATCAGTGTATGACCAGCCAAGTGATCAGTGCATGATAGCCACGTGATCAGTGCATGATCAGTCAGGTGATCAGTGCATGATCAGTCACGTGATCAGTGTATGATCAGCCACGTGATCAGTGCATGATCAGCCGCATGATCAGTGCATGATCAATTACGTGATCATTGCATGATCAGCCACGTGAGCCCTGCATGATAGCCACGAGATCAGTGCATGATCAGTCACGGGATCAGTGCATGATCAGTCACGTGAACAGTGCATGATAAGTCACCTGATCAGTGCATGATCAATTACGTGATCAGTGCATGATCACTCACGTGACCAGTACATGGTAGCTACGTGATCATTGCATGATCAGCCACGTGAGCAGTGCATGATAGCCACGTGATCAGTGCATGATCAGTTTCGGGAGCAGTGTATGATCAGCCACTTGGTCAGTGCATGATAGCCACGTGATCACTGCATGATCTGTCACATGATCAGTGTATGATCATCCCCGTGTTCAGTGCATGGGCAGTCTTGTGATCAGTGCATGATATAGACGTGATCAGTGCATGATCAGTCTTGTGATCAGTGTATGATCAACCACGTGATCAGTGCACGATAGCCAGGTAATGAGTGCATGATAGCCAGATGATCAGCGCATTATCAGTCACATTATCAGGGTATGATCAGCCAAGTAATCAGTGCATGATAGCCAAATGATCAGTGCATGATCAGTCACGTGATCAGTGCATGATCAGTCACGTGATCAGTGCATGATCAGCCACGTGATCAGTGCATGGTAGCTACGTGATCATTGCATGATCAGGCACGTGATCAGTGCATGATAGCAACGTGATCAGTGCATGATAGCCACGTGATCAGTGCATGATCAGTCACGTGATCAGTGCATGATCAGTCACGTGATCAGGGCATGATCAGTCACGTGACCAGTACATGGTAGCTATGTGATCATTGTATGATCAGCCACGTTAGCAGTGCATGATAGCCACGTGATCAGTGCATGATCAGTCACGTGATCAGGGCATGATCACTCACGTGATCAGTGCATGATCAATTACGTTACCATGGCGTGATCAGTCACATGAACAGTACATGTTAGCTACGTGATCATTGCAGGATCAGCCACGTGAGCACTGAATGATAGACACGTGACCAGTGCATGATCAGCTACGTGAGCAGTGTATGATCAGCCACTTGATCAGTGCATGATCAGACACGTGAACAGTGTATGATCAGCCACGTGATCAGTGCATGATACCTACGTGATCAGTTCATGATTAGTCACGTGATCTGTGCATGACCAGGCACGCGAACAGTGTATGATCCGCCACGTGATCAGTGCATTATAGCCACGTGATCAGTGCATGATCAATTACGTGATCAGTGCATGATACCTACGTGATCAGTTCATGATTAGTCACGTGATCTGTGCATGATCAGTCACGTGTTCAGTGCGCGATCAGTCACGTGAACAGTGCATGATAAGTCACCTGATCAGTGCATGATCAATTACGTGATCAGTGCATGATCACTCACGTGACCAGTACATGGTAGCTACGTGATCATTGCATGATCAGCCACGTTAGCAGTGCATGATAGTCACGTGATCAGTGCATGATCAGTTTCGGGAGCAGAGTATGATCAGCCACTTGATCAGTGCACTATAGCCACGTGATCACTGCATGATCTGTCACATGATCAGTGTATGATCATCCACGTGATCAGTGCATGGGCAGTCATGTGATCAGTGCATGATATAGACGTGATCAGTGCATGATCAGTCTCGTGATCAGTGTATGATCAACCACGTGATCAGTTCACAATTGCCAGGTAATGAGTGCATGATAGCCAGATGATCAGTGCATTATCAGTAACGTGATCAGTGTATGATCAGCCAAGTAATCAGTGCATGATAGCCAAATGATCAGTGCATGAACAGCCACGTGATCAGTGCATGATAGCCACGTGATTAGTGCATGATCAGTCACGTGAACAGTGCATATCAGCCACATGATCAGTGTATGACCAGACACGTGATCAGTGCATGATCAATTCCGTGATCAGTGCATGACCAGTCACGTGATCAGTACATGATCAGTCACGTGAACAGTGCATGATCATTTACGTGATCTGTGCATGATGAGTCACATGACCAGTATATGGTAGCTCCGTGATCTTTGCATGACCAGCCACGTGAACAGTGCATGATAGCCACGTGATGTGTGCATGATCAATTATGTGAGCAGAGTATGATCAGCCACGTGATCAGTGCATGAGTGCCACGTGATCACTGCATGATCAGTCACGTGACAGGTGTGTGATCAGCCACGTGAACAGTGCGTGTTCAGCCACGTGATCAGTGCATGATAGCCACGTAATCATTGCATGATCATTTATGTGAGCAGTGTATGATCAGCCACGTGATCAGTGCATGTTCAGCCACGTGATCAGTGCATGATAGCCACGTGATCAGTGCATGATCATTTATGTGAGCCGTGTATGATCAGCCACGTGATCAGTGCATGATCAGCCAGGTGATCAGTGCATGATAGCTACGTGATCATTTCATGATTAGTCACGTGATCTGTGCATGACCAGGCAGGTGGTCAGTGTATGATCAGCCACGTGAACAGTGCATGATAGCCACGTGATCAGTGCATGAACAGTCACCTGATGGGTGTATGATGAGTCACGTGACCGGTACCTGGTAGCTACATGATCATTGCATGATCAGCCACGTGAGTAGTGCATGATTGCCTCATGATCAGTGCATGATCAGTCACGTGATCAGTGCATGATCAGTCACGTAATCTGTGCATGACCAGGCACGTGATCAGTGTATGACCAGCCAAGTTACCAGTGCATGATAGCCACCTGATCAGTGCATGATCAGTAACGTGAACAGTGTATGATCAGCCACATGATCAGTGCATGATCAGTTACGTGAGCAGTGTATGACCAGCCACGTGATCAGTGCATGGTCAGACACATGAACAGTGTATGATCAGGCACGTGATCATTGCATGATATCCAAGTGATCAGTGCATAATCAATCACGTGTTCAGTGTATGATCAGCCACGTGAACAGTGCGTGCACCGTCACGTGATCTGTGCATGACCAGGCACGTGATCAGTGTATGACTAGCCAAGTTACCAGTGCATGATAGCCACCTGATCAGTGCATGATCAGTAACGTGAAAAGTGTATGATCAGCCACGTGATCAGTGCATGATACCTACGTGATCAGTTCATGATTAGTCACGTGATCTGTGCATGACAGGCACGTAATCAGTGCATGATATCCACGTGATCAGTGAATTATAGCCACGTGATCAGTTCATGATTACTCACGTGATCTGTGCATGACCAGGCACGTGAACAGTGTATGATCAGCCACGTGATCAGTGCATTATAGCCACGTGATCATTGCATGATCAGTCAAGTGATCAGTGCATGATCAGTCACGTAATCTGTGCATGACCAGGCACGTGATCAGTGTATGACCAGCCAAGTGATCAGTGCATGATCAGCCACGTGAACAGTACATGGTTGCTACGTGATCATTGCATGATCAGCCACGTAAGCAGAGCATGATAGCCACGTGATCAGTGCTTGATCAGTCACGTGAACAGTGCATGATCATTTACGTGATCTGTGCATGATCAGTCACATGACCAGTATATGGTAGCTAAGTGATCATTGCATGACCAGCCACGTGAGCAGTGCATGATACCCATATGATGTGTGCATGATCAGTTAGGTGAGCAGAGTATGTTCAGCCACGTGATCAGTGCATGATAGCCACGTGATCAGAGCATGATAGCTGCGTGAGTAGTGTACGATCAGCCACGTGATCAGTGCATGGTCAGACACGTGAACATGTATGATCAGCCACGTGATCAGTGCATGATATCCATGTGATCAGTGCATGATCAATCACGTGATCAGTGTATGATCAGCCACGAGAACAGTGCATGCTCCGTCACGTGATCAGGGCCTGCTGAGCTGCGTGATTACTGTCTGCTCATCTGCTTGACCATTGCCAGCTGAGCTGCACGATTCCTGCCTGTCATCTGCTTGACAATTGCCAGCTGTGCTGCGTAATTCCTGCCTGCTCAGCTGCTTGATTATTGCCAGCTGAGCAGCATGATTCCTCACAGCTGAGTTCCATGATTATTGCCTGCTGACTGTTTGATTCGTGCCTACTCAGCTCTTTGTTTATTGCCTCCAGAGGCACATGATCAGTGTATGATAGCAAACATGATCAGTGCATGATCAGTCACATGATCAGCGCCATTAAGTCACGTGATCACTACATGATAGTCATGTGATCAGTCCATGCTCAGTCACGGTATCAGTGCATGATCAGCCACGTGATCAGTGCATGATAGCTACGTGATCAGTTCATGATTAGTCACGTGATCTGTGCATGACCAGCCAAGTGATCAGTGCATGATAGCCACGTGATCAGTGCATGATCAGTCAAGTGATCAGTGCATGATCAGTCACGTGATCAGTGTATGATCAGCCACGTGATCAGTGCATGATCATCCACATGATCAGTGCATGATCAATTACATGATCAGTGCATGATCAGTCACGTGATCAGTGTATGATCAGTCACATGATCAATGCATGATAAGCCAGGTGATCAGTGCATGATCAATTACGTGATCAGTGCATGATCAGTCATGTGACCAGTACATGGTAGCTGCGTGATCATTGCATGATCAGCCACATGAGCAGTGCATGATAGCCACGTGATCAGTGCATGATCAGTCACGTGATCAGTGAATGATAGCCACGTGATCAGTGCATGATGAATTACGTGATATTTGCATGATCACTCACGTGACCAGTACATGGTACCTATGTGATCATTGCATGATCAGCCAAGTAATCAGTGAATGATAGCCACGTGATCAGTGCATGAACAGTCACGTGATCAGGGCTTGGTGAGTCACGTGATGAGTGTAAGATCAGTCACGTGATCAGTGTATGATGATCCACGTGATCAGTGCATGTGAAGTCATGTAATCAATGCATTATAGCTCCGTGATCAGTGCACGATCAGTCCCGTGAAGAGTGCATGATCAGCCAAGTGACCAGTGCAAGATAGTTACGTGATCAGTGCATGATCAGTCACATGATCAGTGCATGATCAGCCACGTCATCAGTGCATGATAGCCACGTGATCAGTGCATACAATTACATGATCATTGCATGTGCAATCACGTGATCAGTGCATGAGAGTCACGTGATAGGTGTGTGATCAGCCACGTGGACAGTGCATGCTCAGTCACGTGATCAGGGCCTGCTGAACTGCGTGATTACTGTCTGCTCATCTGCTTGACAATTGCCAGCTGAGCTGCATGATTCCTGCCTGTCATCTCCTTGACAATTGCCACCTGTGCTGTGTAATTCCTGCCTGCTCATCTACTTGATTACTGCCAGCTGAGCAGCATGATTTCTCAGAGCTGAGTTCCATGATTATTGCCTGCTGACTGATTCCTGCCTACTCAGCTCTTTGTTCATTGCCTCCAGAGGCACATGATCAGTGTATGACACCAAACATGATCAGCACAGGATCAGTCACATGATCAATGCATGATAAGCCAGGTGATCAGTGCATGATCAATTACGTGATCAGTGCATGATCAGTCATGTGACCAGTACATGGTAGCTGCGTGATCATTGCACGATCAGCCACGGGAGCAGTGCATGATAGCCACGTGATCAGTGCATGATCAGTCTCGTGATCAGTGCATGATCAGTCACGTGATCAGTGCATGATCAGCCACGTGATCAGTGCATGATCAATTACGTGATCACTGCATGATCAGTCACGTGACCAGTACATGGTAGCTACGTGATCATTGCATGATCAGCCACGTGATCAGTGCATGATAGCCACGTGATCAGTGCATGATAGCCACGTGATCAGTGCATGATCAGTCACGTGATACGTGTGTGATCAGCCACGTGATCAGTGCATGATAGCCACGTGAACAGTGCATGATCAGTCACTTGAACAGTGCATGATCAGTCATGTGATGAGTGTATGATCAGCCACGTGATCAGTGCATGATCAATTACGTGATCAGTGCATTATCAGTCACGTGACCAGTACATGGTAGCTATATGATCATTGTATGATCAGCCACATAAGCAGTGCATGATAGCCACGTGATCAGTGCATGATGAGTCACGTGATCAGTGCATGATCAGTCACGTGATCAGTGCATGATCAATTACGTGATCAGTGCATGATCAGTCACGTGACCAGTACATGCTAGCTACATGATCATTGCATGATCAGCCACGTGATCAGTGCATGATAGCCACGTGATCAGTGCATGATCAGTCACGTGATACGTGTGTCATCAGCCACGTGATCAGTGCATGATATCCACGTGATCAGTGCATGATAGCCACGTGATCACTTCATGATTAGTCCCGTGATCTGTGCATGACCAGGCACGTGATCAGTGTATGATCAGCCACGTGATCAGTGCATGATAGGCATGTGATCAGTGCATGATCAGTCAGTTGAACAGTGCATGATCAGCCACGTGATCAGTGCGTGATCAATTACGTGATCAGTGCATGATCAGTCACTTGACCAGTACAGGGTAGCTATGTGATCATTGTATGAGCAGCCAGGTAAGCTGTGCATGATAGCCACGTGAGCAGTGCATGATCAGTCACGTGATCAGTGCATGATCAGTCACGTGATTAGTGCATGGTCAATTACATTACCATTGCATGATCAGTCACGTGACCAGTACATGTTAGCTACGTGAACATTGCAGGATCAGCCACGTGAGCACTGCATGATAGACACGTGATCACTGCATTATCAGACACGTGAACAGTGTATGATCAGCCACGTAATCAGTGCATGATACCTACGTGATCAGTTCATGATTAGTCCCGGGACCTGTGCATGACAGCCACGTAATCAGTGCATGATATCCACGCGAACAGTGAATTATAGCCACGTGATCAGTTCATGATTAGTCACGTGATCTGTGCATGACCAGGCACTTGAACAGTGTATGATCAGCCACGTGATCAGTGCATTATAGCCACGTGATCATTGCATGATCAGTCAAGTGATCAGTGTGTGAACAGTCTCGTGATCAGTGCATGATCAGTCACGTGACCAGTATATGATCAGTCACGTGAAGAGTGCATGATCATTTACCTGATCTGTGCATGATCAGTCATGTGACCAGTACATGGTAGCTACGTGATCATTGCATGATCAGCCACGTGAGCCGTGCATGATAGCCACGAGATCAGTGCATGATCAGTCACGTGATCAGTGCATGATCAGTCACGTAATCTGTGCATGACCAGGCACGTGATCAGTGTATGACCAGCCAAGTGATCAGTGCATGATAGACACGTGATCAGTGCATGATCAGTCACTTGATCAGTGCATGATCAGTCACGTGATTAGTGCATGGTCAATTACATTACCATTGCATGATCAGTCACGTGACCAGTACATGTTAGCTATGTGAACATTGCAGGATCAGCCACGTGAGCACTGCATGATAGACACGTGATCACTGCATTATCAGACACGTGAACAGTGTATGATCAGCCACGTATTCAGTGCATGATACCTACGTGATCTGTTCATGATTAGTCCCGGGACCTGTGCATGACAGCCACGTAATCAGTGCATGATATCCACGCGAACAGTGAATTATAGCCACGTGATCAGTTCATGATTAGTCACGTGATCTGTGCATGACCAGGCACTTGAACAGTGTATGATCAGCCACGTGATCAGTGCATTATAGCCACGTGATCATTGCATGATCAGTCAAGTGATCAGTGTGTGAACAGTCTCGTGATCAGTGCATGATCAGTCACGTGACCAGTATATGATCAGTCACGTGAAGAGTGCATGATCATTTACCTGATCTGTGCATGATCAGTCATGTGACCAGTACATGGTAGCTACGTGATCATTGCATGATCAGCCACGTGAGCCGTGCATGATAGCCACGAGATCAGTGCATGATCTGTCACGTGATCAGTGCATGATCAGTCACGTAATCTGTGCATGACCAGGCACGTGATCAGTGTATGACCAGCCAAGTGATCAGTGCATGATAGACACGTGATCAGTGCATGATCAGTCACTTGATCAGTGCATGATCAGTCACGTGATCAGTGCATGATCAGTCATGTGACCAGTACATGGTTGCTATATGATCATTGCATGATCAGCCCCGTGAGCAGTGCATGATAGCCACGTGATCAGTGCATGATCAGTTTCTGGAGCAAAGTATGATCAGCCACTTGATCAGTGTATGATAGCCACGTGATCACTGCATGAACAATCACGTGATCAGTGTATGATCAGCCACGAGAACAGTGCATGCTCCGTCACGTGATCAGGGCCTGCTGAGCTGCGTGATTACTGTCTGCTCATCTGCTTGACAATTGCCAGCTGAGTTGCACGATTCCTGCCTGTCATCTCCTTGACAATTGCCACCTGTGCTGCGTAATTCCTGCCTGCTCATCTACTTGATTATTGCCAGCTGAGAAGCATGATTTCTCAGAGCTGAGTTCCATGATAATTGCCTGCTGACTTATTCCTGCCTATTCAGCTCTTTTTTCATTGCCTCCAGAGGCACATGATCAGTATATGACACCAAACACGATCAGCACATGATCAGTCACATGATCAATGCATGATAAGCCAGGTGATCAGTGCATGATCAATTACGTGATCAGTGCATGATCAGTCATGTGACCAGTACATGGTAGCTGCGTGATCATTGCATGATAAGCCAAGTGAGCAGTGCATGATAGCCACGTGATCAGTGCATGATCAGTCACCTGATCAGTGCATGATCAGTCACGTGATCAGTGCATGATCAATTACGTGATCATTGCATGATCAGCCACGTGATCTGTGCATGATAGCCACGTGATCAGTGCATGATAGCCACGTGATCAGTGCATGATCAGTCACGTGATACGTGTGAGATCAGCCACGTGATCAGTGCATGATATCCACGTGATCAGTGCATGATAGCCACGTTATCAATTCATGAGTTGTCACGTGATCTTTGCATGACCAGGCACGTGATCAGTGTATGATCAGCCACGTGATCAGTGCATGATAGCCACGTGATCAGTGCATGATCAGTCATGTGAACAGTGCATGATCAGTCACGTGATCAGTGTATGATCACCCAAGTGATCAATGCATGATCAATTACATGATCAGTGCATGATCAGTCACGTGACCAGTACATGGTAGCTATGTGATC
The DNA here is from genome assembly GCF_002263795.3 of Bos taurus. Lineage (NCBI taxonomy): Eukaryota > Metazoa > Chordata > Mammalia > Artiodactyla > Bovidae > Bos > Bos taurus. The sequence goes on along the minus strand of NW_020190738.1, from coordinate 89,563 downwards.
ATTGTATGATCAGCCACGTAAGCTGTGCATGATAGCCACGTGATCAGTGCATGAACAATCACGGTATCAGTTCATGATCAATTACGTTACCATTGCATGATCAGTCACGTGACCAGTACATGTTAGCTACGTGATCATTGCAGGATCAGCCACGTGAGCACTGCATGATAGACACGTGATCAGTGCATGATCAGCTACGTGAGCAGTGTATGATCAGCCACGTGATCAGTTTCTGATCAGACACATGAACAGTGTATGATCAGCCACGTGATCAGTGAATTATAGCCACGTGATCAGTTCATGATTAGTCACGTGATCTGTGCATGACCAGGCACGTGAACAGTGTATGATCAGCCACGTGATCAGTGCAGTATAGCCACGTGATCAGTGCATGATCAGCCACGTCATCAGTGCATGTTAGGCTCGTGATCAGTGCATACAATTACGTGATCAGTGCATGTGCAATCACGTGATCAGTGCATGAGAGCCACGTGATCAGTGCATGATCAGTCACGTGATAGGTGTGTGATCATCCATGTGAACAGTGCATGCTCCGTCACGTGATCAGGGCCTGCTGAGCTGCGTGATTACTGTCTGCTCATCTGCTTGACAATTGCCAGCTGAGCTGCACGATTCCTGCCTGTCATCTCCTTGACAATTGCCACCTGTGCTGCGTAATTCCTGCCTGCTCATCTACTTGATTATTGCCAGCTGAGCAGCATGATTTCTCAGAGCTGAGTTCCATGATTATTGCCTGCTGCCTGATTCCTGCCTACTCAGCTCTTTGTTCATTGCCTCCAGAGGCACATGATCAGTATATGACACCAAACACGATCAGCACATGATCAGTCACATGATCAATGCATGATAAGCCAGGTGATCAGTGCATGATCAATTACGTGATCAGTGCATGATCAGTCATGTGACCAGTACATGGTTGCTGCGTGATCATTGCATGATAAGCCAAGTGAGCAGTGCATGATAGCCACGTGATCAGTGCATGATCAGTCACGTGATCAGTGCATGATCAGTCACGTGATCAGTGCATGATCAATTACGTGATCATTGCATGATCAGCCACGTGATCTGTGCATGATAGCCACGTGATCAGTGCATGATAGCCACGTGATCAGTGCATGATCAGTCACGTGATACGTGTGAGATCAGCCACGTGATCAGTGCATGATATCCACGTGATCAGTGCATGATAGCCACGTTATCAATTCATGAGTTGTCACGTGATCTTTGCATGACCAGGCACGTGATCAGTGTATGATCAGCCACGTGATCAGTGCATGATAGCCACGTGATCAGTGCATGATCAGTCATGTGAACAGTGCATGATCAGTCACGTGATCAGTGTATGATCACCCAAGTGATCAATGCATGATCAATTACATGATCAGTGCATGATCAGTCACGTGACCAGTACATGGTAGCTATGTGATCATTGTATGATCAGCCACGTAAGCTGTGCATGATAGCCACGTGATCAGTGCATGAACAATCACGGTATCAGTTCATGATCAATTACGTTACCATTGCATGATCAGTCACGTGACCAGTACATGTTAGCTACGTGATCATTGCAGGATCAGCCACGTGAGCACTGCATGATAGACACGTGATCAGTGCATGATCAGCTACGTGAGCAGTGTATGATCAGCCACGTGATCAGTTTCTGATCAGACACATGAACAGTGTATGATCAGCCACGTGATCAGTGAATTATAGCCACGTGATCAGTTCATGATTAGTCACGTGATCTGTGCATGACCAGGCACGTGAACAGTGTATGATCAGCCACGTGATCAGTGCAGTATAGCCACGTGATCAGTGCATGATCAGCCACGTCATCAGTGCATGATAGGCTCGTGATCAGTGCATACAATTACGTGATCAGTGCATGTGCAATCACGTGATCAGTGCATGAGAGCCACGTGATCAGTGCATGATCAATTCCGTGATCAGTGCATGACCAGTCACGTGATCAGTACATGATCAGTCACGTGAACAGTGCATGATCATTTACGTGATCTGTGCATGATGAGTCACATGACCAGTATATGGTAGCTCCGTGATCTTTGCATGACCAGCCACGTGAACAGTGCATGATAGCCACGTGATGTGTGCATGATCAATTATGTGAGCAGAGTATGATCAGCCACGTGATCAGTGCATGAGTGCCACGTGATCACTGCATGATCAGTCACGTGACAGGTGTGTGATCAGCCACGTGAACAGTGCGTGTTCAGCCACGTGATCAGTGCATGATAGCCACGTAATCATTGCATGATCATTTATGTGAGCAGTGTATGATCAGCCACGTGATCAGTGCATGTTCAGCCACGTGATCAGTGCATGATAGCCACGTGATCAGTGCATGATCATTTATGTGAGCAGTGTATGATCAGCCACGTGATCAGTGCATGATCAGCCAGGTGATCAGTGCATGATAGCTACGTGATCATTTCATGATTAGTCACGTGATCTGTGCATGACCAGGCAGGTGGTCAGTGTATGATCAGCCACGTGAACAGTGCATGATAGCCACGTGATCAGTGCATGAACAGTCACCTGATGGGTGTATGATGAGTCACGTGACCGGTACCTGGTAGCTACATGATCATTGCATGATCAGCCACGTGAGTAGTGCATGATTGCCTCATGATCAGTGCATGATCAGTCACGTGATCAGTGCATGATCAGTCACGTAATCTGTGCATGACCAGGCACGTGATCAGTGTATGACCAGCCAAGTTACCAGTGCATGATAGCCACCTGATCAGTGCATGATCAGTAACGTGAACAGTGTATGATCAGCCACATGATCAGTGCATGATCAGTTACGTGAGCAGTGTATGACCAGCCACGTGATCAGTGCATGGTCAGACACATGAACAGTGTATGATCAGGCACGTGATCATTGCATGATATCCAAGTGATCAGTGCATAATCAATCACGTGTTCAGTGTATGATCAGCCACGTGAACAGTGCGTGCACCGTCACGTGATCTGTGCATGACCAGGCACGTGATCAGTGTATGACTAGCCAAGTTACCAGTGCATGATAGCCACCTGATCAGTGCATGATCAGTAACGTGAAAAGTGTATGATCAGCCACGTGATCAGTGCATGATACCTACGTGATCAGTTCATGATTAGTCACGTGATCTGTGCATGACAGGCACGTAATCAGTGCATGATATCCACGTGATCAGTGAATTATAGCCACGTGATCAGTTCATGATTATTCACGTGATCTGTGCATGACCAGGCACGTGAACAGTGTATGATCAGCCACGTGATCAGTGCATTATAGCCACGTGATCATTGCATGATCAGTCAAGTGATCAGTGCATGATCAGTCACGTAATCTGTGCATGACCAGGCACGTGATCAGTGTATGACCAGCCAAGTGATCAGTGCATGATCAGCCACGTGAACAGTACATGGTTGCTACGTGATCATTGCATGATCAGCCACGTAAGCAGAGCATGATAGCCACGTGATCAGTGCTTGATCAGTCACGTGAACAGTGCATGATCATTTACGTGATCTGTGCATGATCAGTCACATGACCAGTATATGGTAGCTAAGTGATCATTGCATGACCAGCCACGTGAGCAGTGCATGATACCCATATGATGTGTGCATGATCAGTTAGGTGAGCAGAGTATGTTCAGCCACGTGATCAGTGCATGATAGCCACGTGATCAGAGCATGATAGCTGCGTGAGTAGTGTACGATCAGCCACGTGATCAGTGCATGGTCAGACACGTGAACATGTATGATCAGCCACGTGATCAGTGCATGATATCCATGTGATCAGTGCATGATCAATCACGTGATCAGTGTATGATCAGCCACGAGAACAGTGCATGCTCCGTCACGTGATCAGGGCCTGCTGAGCTGCGTGATTACTGTCTGCTCATCTGCTTGACCATTGCCAGCTGAGCTGCACGATTCCTGCCTGTCATCTGCTTGACAATTGCCAGCTGTGCTGCGTAATTCCTGCCTGCTCAGCTGCTTGATTATTGCCAGCTGAGCAGCATGATTCCTCACAGCTGAGTTCCATGATTATTGCCTGCTGACTGTTTGATTCGTGCCTACTCAGCTCTTTGTTTATTGCCTCCAGAGGCACATGATCAGTGTATGATAGCAAACATGATCAGCGCATGATCAGTCACATGATCAGCGCCATTAAGTCACGTGATCACTACATGATAGTCATGTGATCAGTCCATGCTCAGTCACGGTATCAGTGCATGATCAGCCACGTGATCAGTGCATGATAGCTACGTGATCAGTTCATGATTAGTCACGTGATCTGTGCATGACCAGCCAAGTGATCAGTGCATGATAGCCACGTGATCAGTGCATGATCAGTCAAGTGATCAGTGCATGATCAGTCACGTGATCAGTGTATGATCAGCCACGTGATCAGTGCATGATCATCCACATGATCAGTGCATGATCAATTACATGATCAGTGCATGATCAGTCACGTGATCAGTGTATGATCAGTCACATGATCAATGCATGATAAGCCAGGTGATCAGTGCATGATCAATTACGTGATCAGTGCATGATCAGTCATGTGACCAGTACATGGTAGCTGCGTGATCATTGCATGATCAGCCACATGAGCAGTGCATGATAGCCACGTGATCAGTGCATGATCAGTCACGTGATCAGTGAATGATAGCCACGTGATCAGTGCATGATGAATTACGTGATATTTGCATGATCACTCACGTGACCAGTACATGGTACCTATGTGATCATTGCATGATCAGCCAAGTAATCAGTGAATGATAGCCACGTGATCAGTGCATGATCAGTCACGTGATCAGGGCTTGGTGAGTCACGTGATGAGTGTAAGATCAGTCACGTGATCAGTGTATGATGATCCACGTGATCAGTGCATGTGAAGTCATGTAATCAATGCATTATAGCTCCGTGATCAGTGCACGATCAGTCCCGTGAAGAGTGCATGATCAGCCAAGTGACCAGTGCAAGATAGTTACGTGATCAGTGCATGATCAGTCACATGATCAGTGCATGATCAGCCACGTCATCAGTGCATGATAGCCACGTGATCAGTGCATACAATTACATGATCATTGCATGTGCAATCACGTGATCAGTGCATGAGAGCCACGTGATAGGTGTGTGATCAGCCACGTGGACAGTGCATGCTCAGTCACGTGATCAGGGCCTGCTGATCTGCGTGATTACTGTCTGCTCATCTGCTTGACAATTGCCAGCTGAGCTGCATGATTCCTGCCTGTCATCTCCTTGACAATTGCCACCTGTGCTGTGTAATTCCTGCCTGCTCATCTACTTGATTACTGCCAGCTGAGCAGCATGATTTCTCAGAGCTGAGTTCCATGATTATTGCCTGCTGACTGATTCCTGCCTACTCAGCTCTTTGTTCATTGCCTCCAGAGGCACATGATCAGTGTATGACACCAAACATGATCAGCACAGGATCAGTCACATGATCAATGCATGATAAGCCAGGTGATCAGTGCATGATCAATTACGTGATCAGTGCATGATCAGTCATGTGACCAGTACATGGTAGCTGCGTGATCATTGCACGATCAGCCACGGGAGCAGTGCATGATAGCCACGTGATCAGTGCATGATCAGTCTCGTGATCAGTGCATGATCAGTCACGTGATCAGTGCATGATCAGCCACGTGATCAGTGCATGATCAATTACGTGATCACTGCATGATCAGTCACGTGACCAGTACATGGTAGCTACGTGATCATTGCATGATCAGCCACGTGATCAGTGCATGATAGCCACGTGATCAGTGCATGATAGCCACGTGATCAGTGCATGATCAGTCACGTGATACGTGTGTGATCAGCCACGTGATCAGTGCATGATAGCCACGTGAACAGTGCATGATCAGTCACTTGAACAGTGCATGATCAGTCATGTGATGATTGTATGATCAGCCACGTGATCAGTGCATGATCAATTACGTGATCAGTGCATTATCAGTCACGTGACCAGTACATGGTAGCTATATGATCATTGTATGATCAGCCACATAAGCAGTGCATGATAGCCACGTGATCAGTGCATGATGAGTCACGTGATCAGTGCATGATCAGTCACGTGATCAGTGCATGATCAATTACGTGATCAGTGCATGATCAGTCACGTGACCAGTACATGCTAGCTACATGATCATTGCATGATCAGCCACGTGATCAGTGCATGATAGCCACGTGATCAGTGCATGATCAGTCACGTGATACGTGTGTCATCAGCCACGTGATCAGTGCATGATATCCACGTGATCAGTGCATGATAGCCACGTGATCACTTCATGATTAGTCCCGTGATCTGTGCATGACCAGGCACGTGATCAGTGTATGATCAGCCACGTGATCAGTGCATGATAGGCATGTGATCAGTGCATGATCAGTCAGTTGAACAGTGCATGATCAGCCACGTGATCAGTGCGTGATCAATTACGTGATCAGTGCATGATCAGTCACTTGACCAGTACAGGGTAGCTATGTGATCATTGTATGAGCAGCCAGGTAAGCTGTGCATGATAGCCACGTGAGCAGTGCATGATCAGTCACGTGATCAGTGCATGATCAGTCACGTGATTAGTGCATGGTCAATTACATTACCATTGCATGATCAGTCACGTGACCAGTACATGTTAGCTACGTGAACATTGCAGGATCAGCCACGTGAGCACTGCATGATAGACACGTGATCACTGCATTATCAGACACGTGAACAGTGTATGATCAGCCACGTAATCAGTGCATGATACCTACGTGATCAGTTCATGATTAGTCCCGGGACCTGTGCATGACAGCCACGTAATCAGTGCATGATATCCACGCGAACAGTGAATTATAGCCACGTGATCAGTTCATGATTAGTCACGTGATCTGTGCATGACCAGGCACTTGAACAGTGTATGATCAGCCACGTGATCAGTGCATTATAGCCACGTGATCATTGCATGATCAGTCAAGTGATCAGTGTGTGAACAGTCTCGTGATCAGTGCATGATCAGTCACGTGACCAGTATATGATCAGTCACGTGAAGAGTGCATGATCATTTACCTGATCTGTGCATGATCAGTCATGTGACCAGTACATGGTAGCTACGTGATCATTGCATGATCAGCCACGTGAGCCGTGCATGATAGCCACGAGATCAGTGCATGATCAGTCACGTGATCAGTGCATGATCAGTCACGTAATCTGTGCATGACCAGGCACGTGATCAGTGTATGACCAGCCAAGTGATCAGTGCATGATAGACACGTGATCAGTGCATGATCAGTCACTTGATCAGTGCATGATCAGTCACGTGATTAGTGCATGGTCAATTACATTACCATTGCATGATCAGTCACGTGACCAGTACATGTTAGCTACGTGAACATTGCAGGATCAGCCACGTGAGCACTGCATGATAGACACGTGATCACTGCATTATCAGACACGTGAACAGTGTATGATCAGCCACGTATTCAGTGCATGATACCTACGTGATCTGTTCATGATTAGTCCCGGGACCTGTGCATGACAGCCACGTAATCAGTGCATGATATCCACGCGAACAGTGAATTATAGCCACGTGATCAGTTCATGATTAGTCACGTGATCTGTGCATGACCAGGCACTTGAACAGTGTATGATCAGCCACGTGATCAGTGCATTATAGCCACGTGATCATTGCATGATCAGTCAAGTGATCAGTGTGTGAACAGTCTCGTGATCAGTGCATGATCAGTCACGTGACCAGTATATGATCAGTCACGTGAAGAGTGCATGATCATTTACCTGATCTGTGCATGATCAGTCATGTGACCAGTACATGGTAGCTACGTGATCATTGCATGATCAGCCACGTGAGCCGTGCATGATAGCCACGAGATCAGTGCATGATCTGTCACGTGATCAGTGCATGATCAGTCACGTAATCTGTGCATGACCAGGCACGTGATCAGTGTATGACCAGCCAAGTGATCAGTGCATGATAGACACGTGATCAGTGCATGATCAGTCACTTGATCAGTGCATGATCAGTCACGTGATCAGTGCATGATCAGTCATGTGACCAGTACATGGTTGCTATATGATCATTGCATGATCAGCTCCGTGAGCAGTGCATGATAGCCACGTGATCAGTGCATGATCAGTTTCTGGAGCAAAGTATGATCAGCCACTTGATCAGTGTATGATAGCCACGTGATCACTGCATGAACAATCACGTGATCAGTGTATGATCAGCCACGAGAACAGTGCATGCTCCGTCACGTGATCAGGGCCTGCTGAGCTGCGTGATTACTGTCTGCTCATCTGCTTGACAATTGCCAGCTGAGTTGCACGATTCCTGCCTGTCATCTCCTTGACAATTGCCACCTGTGCTGCGTAATTCCTGCCTGCTCATCTACTTGATTATTGCCAGCTGAGAAGCATGATTTCTCAGAGCTGAGTTCCATGATAATTGCCTGCTGACTGATTCCTGCCTATTCAGCTCTTTTTTCATTGCCTCCAGAGGCACATGATCAGTATATGACACCAAACACGATCAGCACATGATCAGTCACATGATCAATGCATGATAAGCCAGGTGATCAGTGCATGATCAATTACGTGATCAGTGCATGATCAGTCATGTGACCAGTACATGGTAGCTGCGTGATCATTGCATGATAAGCCAAGTGAGCAGTGCATGATAGCCACGTGATCAGTGCATGATCAGTCACCTGATCAGTGCATGATCAGTCACGTGATCAGTGCATGATCAATTACGTGATCATTGCATGATCAGCCACGTGATCTGTGCATGATAGCCACGTGATCAGTGCATGATAGCCACGTGATCAGTGCATGATCAGTCACGTGATACGTGTGAGATCAGCCACGTGATCAGTGCATGATATCCACGTGATCAGTGCATGATAGCCACGTTATCAATTCATGAGTTGTCACGTGATCTTTGCATGACCAGGCACGTGATCAGTGTATGATCAGCCACGTGATCAGTGCATGATAGCCACGTGATCAGTGCATGATCAGTCATGTGAACAGTGCATGATCAGTCACGTGATCAGTGTATGATCACCCAAGTGATCAATGCATGATCAATTACATGATCAGTGCATGATCAGTCACGTGACCAGTACATGGTAGCTATGTGATCATTGTATGATCAGCCACGTAAGCTGTGCATGATAGCCACGTGATCAGTGCATGAACAATCACGGTATCAGTTCATGATCAATTACGTTACCATTGCATGATCAGTCACGTGACCAGTACATGTTAGCTACGTGATCATTGCAGGATCAGCCACGTGAGCACTGCATGATAGACACGTGATCAGTGCATGATCAGCTACGTGAGCAGTGTATGATCAGCCACGTGATCAGTTTCTGATCAGACACATGAACAGTGTATGATCAGCCACGTGATCAGTGAATTATAGCCACGTGATCAGTTCATGATTAGTCACGTGATCTGTGCATGACCAGGCACGTGAACAGTGTATGATCAGCCACGTGATCAGTGCAGTATAGCCACGTGATCAGTGCATGATCAGCCACGTCATCAGTGCATGATAGGCTCGTGATCAGTGCATACAATTACGTGATCAGTGCATGTGCAATCACGTGATCAGTGCATGAGAGCCACGTGATCAGTGCATGATCAGTCACGTGATAGGTGTGTGATCATCCATGTGAACAGTGCATGCTCCGTCACGTGATCAGGGCCTGCTGAGCTGCGTGATTACTGTCTGCTCATCTGCTTGACAATTGCCAGCTGAGCTGCACGATTCCTGCCTGTCATCTCCTTGACAATTGCCACCTGTGCTGCGTAATTCCTGCCTGCTCATCTACTTGATTATTGCCAGCTGAGCAGCATGATTTCTCAGAGCTGAGTTCCATGATTATTGCCTGCTGCCTGATTCCTGCCTACTCAGCTCTTTGTTCATTGCCTCCAGAGGCACATGATCAGTATATGACACCAAACACGATCAGCACATGATCAGTCACATGATCAATGCATGATAAGCCAGGTGATCAGTGAATGATCAATTACGTGATCAGTGCATGATCAGTCATGTGACCAGTACATGGTTGCTGCGTGATCATTGCATGATAAGCCAAGTGAGCAGTGCATGATAGCCACGTGATCAGTGCATGATCAGTCACGTGATCAGTGCATGATCAGTCACGTGATCAGTGCATGATCAATTACGTGATCATTGCATGATCAGCCACGTGATCTGTGCATGATAGCCACGTGATCAGTGCATGATAGCCACGTGATCAGTGCATGATCAGTCACGTGATACGTGTGAGATCAGCCACGTGATCAGTGCATGATATCCACGTGATCAGTGCATGATAGCCACGTTATCAATTCATGAGTTGTCACGTGATCTTTGCATGACCAGGCACGTGATCAGTGTATGATCAGCCACGTGATCAGTGCATGATAGCCACGTGATCAGTGCATGATCAGTCATGTGAACAGTGCATGATCAGTCACGTGATCAGTGTATGATCACCCAAGTGATCAATGCATGATCAATTACATGATCAGTGCATGATCAGTCACGTGACCAGTACATGGTAGCTATGTGATCATTGTATGATCAGCCACGTAAGCTGTGCATGATAGCCACGTGATCAGTGCATGAACAATCACGGTATCAGTTCATGATCAATTACGTTACCATTGCATGATCAGTCACGTGACCAGTACATGTTAGCTACGTGATCATTGCAGGATCAGCCACGTGAGCACTGCATGATAGACACGTGATCAGTGCATGATCAGCTACGTGAGCAGTGTATGATCAGCCACGTGATCAGTTTCTGATCAGACACATGAACAGTGTATGATCAGCCACGTGATCAGTGAATTATAGCCACGTGATCAGTTCATGATTAGTCACGTGATCTGTGCATGACCAGGCACGTGAACAGTGTATGATCAGCCACGTGATCAGTGCAGTATAGCCACGTGATCAGTGCATGATCAGCCACGTCATCAGTGCATGATAGGCTCGTGATCAGTGCATACAATTACGTGATCAGTGCATGTGCAATCACGTGATCAGTGCATGAGAGCCACGTGATCAGTGCATGATCAATTCCGTGATCAGTGCATGACCAGTCACGTGATCAGTACATGATCAGTCACGTGAACAGTGCATGATCATTTACGTGATCTGTGCATGATGAGTCACATGACCAGTATATGGTAGCTCCGTGATCTTTGCATGACCAGCCACGTGAACAGTGCATGATAGCCACGTGATGTGTGCATGATCAATTATGTGAGCAGAGTATGATCAGCCACGTGATCAGTGCATGAGTGCCACGTGATCACTGCATGATCAGTCACGTGACAGGTGTGTGATCAGCCACGTGAACAGTGCGTGTTCAGCCACGTGATCAGTGCATGATAGCCACGTAATCATTGCATGATCATTTATGTGAGCAGTGTATGATCAGCCACGTGATCAGTGCATGTTCAGCCACGTGATCAGTGCATGATAGCCACGTGATCAGTGCATGATCATTTATGTGAGCAGTGTATGATCAGCCACGTGATCAGTGCATGATCAGCCAGGTGATCAGTGCATGATAGCTACGTGATCATTTCATGATTAGTCACGTGATCTGTGCATGACCAGGCAGGTGGTCAGTGTATGATCAGCCACGTGAACAGTGCATGATAGCCACGTGATCAGTGCATGAACAGTCACCTGATGGGTGTATGATGAGTCACGTGACCGGTACCTGGTAGCTACATGATCATTGCATGATCAGCCACGTGAGTAGTGCATGATTGCCTCATGATCAGTGCATGATCAGTCACGTGATCAGTGCATGATCAGTCACGTAATCTGTGCATGACCAGGCACGTGATCAGTGTATGACCAGCCAAGTTACCAGTGCATGATAGCCACCTGATCAGTGCATGATCAGTAACGTGAACAGTGTATGATCAGCCACATGATCAGTGCATGATCAGTTACGTGAGCAGTGTATGACCAGCCACGTGATCAGTGCATGGTCAGACACATGAACAGTGTATGATCAGGCACGTGATCATTGCATGATATCCAAGTGATCAGTGCATAATCAATCACGTGTTCAGTGTATGATCAGCCACGTGAACAGTGCGTGCACCGTCACGTGATCTGTGCATGACCAGGCACGTGATCAGTGTATGACTAGCCAAGTTACCAGTGCATGATAGCCACCTGATCAGTGCATGATCAGTAACGTGAAAAGTGTATGATCAGCCACGTGATCAGTGCATGATACCTACGTGATCAGTTCATGATTAGTCACGTGATCTGTGCATGACAGGCACGTAATCAGTGCATGATATCCACGTGATCAGTGAATTATAGCCACGTGATCAGTTCATGATTATTCACGTGATCTGTGCATGACCAGGCACGTGAACAGTGTATGATCAGCCACGTGATCAGTGCATTATAGCCACGTGATCATTGCATGATCAGTCAAGTGATCAGTGCATGATCAGTCACGTAATCTGTGCATGACCAGGCACGTGATCAGTGTATGACCAGCCAAGTGATCAGTGCATGATCAGCCACGTGAACAGTACATGGTTGCTACGTGATCATTGCATGATCAGCCACGTAAGCAGAGCATGATAGCCACGTGATCAGTGCTTGATCAGTCACGTGAACAGTGCATGATCATTTACGTGATCTGTGCATGATCAGTCACATGACCAGTATATGGTAGCTAAGTGATCATTGCATGACCAGCCACGTGAGCAGTGCATGATACCCATATGATGTGTGCATGATCAGTTAGGTGAGCAGAGTATGTTCAGCCACGTGATCAGTGCATGATAGCCACGTGATCAGAGCATGATAGCTGCGTGAGTAGTGTACGATCAGCCACGTGATCAGTGCATGGTCAGACACGTGAACATGTATGATCAGCCACGTGATCAGTGCATGATATCCATGTGATCAGTGCATGATCAATCACGTGATCAGTGTATGATCAGCCACGAGAACAGTGCATGCTCCGTCACGTGATCAGGGCCTGCTGAGCTGCGTGATTACTGTCTGCTCATCTGCTTGACCATTGCCAGCTGAGCTGCACGATTCCTGCCTGTCATCTGCTTGACAATTGCCAGCTGTGCTGCGTAATTCCTGCCTGCTCAGCTGCTTGATTATTGCCAGCTGAGCAGCATGATTCCTCACAGCTGAGTTCCATGATTATTGCCTGCTGACTGTTTGATTCGTGCCTACTCAGCTCTTTGTTTATTGCCTCCAGAGGCACATGATCAGTGTATGATAGCAAACATGATCAGCGCATGATCAGTCACATGATCAGCGCCATTAAGTCACGTGATCACTACATGATAGTCATGTGATCAGTCCATGCTCAGTCACGGTATCAGTGCATGATCAGCCACGTGATCAGTGCATGATAGCTACGTGATCAGTTCATGATTAGTCACGTGATCTGTGCATGACCAGCCAAGTGATCAGTGCATGATAGCCACGTGATCAGTGCATGATCAGTCAAGTGATCAGTGCATGATCAGTCACGTGATCAGTGTATGATCAGCCACGTGATCAGTGCATGATCATCCACATGATCAGTGCATGATCAATTACATGATCAGTGCATGATCAGTCACGTGATCAGTGTATGATCAGTCACATGATCAATGCATGATAAGCCAGGTGATCAGTGCATGATCAATTACGTGATCAGTGCATGATCAGTCATGTGACCAGTACATGGTAGCTGCGTGATCATTGCATGATCAGCCACATGAGCAGTGCATGATAGCCACGTGATCAGTGCATGATCAGTCACGTGATCAGTGAATGATAGCCACGTGATCAGTGCATGATGAATTACGTGATATTTGCATGATCACTCACGTGACCAGTACATGGTACCTATGTGATCATTGCATGATCAGCCAAGTAATCAGTGAATGATAGCCACGTGATCAGTGCATGATCAGTCACGTGATCAGGGCTTGGTGAGTCACGTGATGAGTGTAAGATCAGTCACGTGATCAGTGTATGATGATCCACGTGATCAGTGCATGTGAAGTCATGTAATCAATGCATTATAGCTCCGTGATCAGTGCACGATCAGTCCCGTGAAGAGTGCATGATCAGCCAAGTGACCAGTGCAAGATAGTTACGTGATCAGTGCATGATCAGTCACATGATCAGTGCATGATCAGCCACGTCATCAGTGCATGATAGCCACGTGATCAGTGCATACAATTACATGATCATTGCATGTGCAATCACGTGATCAGTGCATGAGAGCCACGTGATAGGTGTGTGATCAGCCACGTGGACAGTGCATGCTCAGTCACGTGATCAGGGCCTGCTGATCTGCGTGATTACTGTCTGCTCATCTGCTTGACAATTGCCAGCTGAGCTGCATGATTCCTGCCTGTCATCTCCTTGACAATTGCCACCTGTGCTGTGTAATTCCTGCCTGCTCATCTACTTGATTACTGCCAGCTGAGCAGCATGATTTCTCAGAGCTGAGTTCCATGATTATTGCCTGCTGACTGATTCCTGCCTACTCAGCTCTTTGTTCATTGCCTCCAGAGGCACATGATCAGTGTATGACACCAAACATGATCAGCACAGGATCAGTCACATGATCAATGCATGATAAGCCAGGTGATCAGTGCATGATCAATTACGTGATCAGTGCATGATCAGTCATGTGACCAGTACATGGTAGCTGCGTGATCATTGCACGATCAGCCACGGGAGCAGTGCATGATAGCCACGTGATCAGTGCATGATCAGTCTCGTGATCAGTGCATGATCAGTCACGTGATCAGTGCATGATCAGCCACGTGATCAGTGCATGATCAATTACGTGATCACTGCATGATCAGTCACGTGACCAGTACATGGTAGCTACGTGATCATTGCATGATCAGCCACGTGATCAGTGCATGATAGCCACGTGATCAGTGCATGATAGCCACGTGATCAGTGCATGATCAGTCACGTGATACGTGTGTGATCAGCCACGTGATCAGTGCATGATAGCCACGTGAACAGTGCATGATCAGTCACTTGAACAGTGCATGATCAGTCATGTGATGAGTGTATGATCAGCCACGTGATCAGTGCATGATCAATTACGTGATCAGTGCATTATCAGTCACGTGACCAGTACATGGTAGCTATATGATCATTGTATGATCAGCCACATAAGCAGTGCATGATAGCCACGTGATCAGTGCATGATGAGTCACGTGATCAGTGCATGATCAGTCACGTGATCAGTGCATGATCAATTACGTGATCAGTGCATGATCAGTCACGTGACCAGTACATGCTAGCTACATGATCATTGCATGATCAGCCACGTGATCAGTGCATGATAGCCACGTGATCAGTGCATGATCAGTCACGTGATACGTGTGTCATCAGCCACGTGATCAGTGCATGATATCCACGTGATCAGTGCATGATAGCCACGTGATCACTTCATGATTAGTCCCGTGATCTGTGCATGACCAGGCACGTGATCAGTGTATGATCAGCCACGTGATCAGTGCATGATAGGCATGTGATCAGTGCATGATCAGTCAGTTGAACAGTGCATGATCAGCCACGTGATCAGTGCGTGATCAATTACGTGATCAGTGCATGATCAGTCACTTGACCAGTACAGGGTAGCTATGTGATCATTGTATGAGCAGCCAGGTAAGCTGTGCATGATAGCCACGTGAGCAGTGCATGATCAGTCACGTGATCAGTGCATGATCAGTCACGTGATTAGTGCATGGTCAATTACATTACCATTGCATGATCAGTCACGTGACCAGTACATGTTAGCTACGTGAACATTGCAGGATCAGCCACGTGAGCACTGCATGATAGACACGTGATCACTGCATTATCAGACACGTGAACAGTGTATGATCAGCCACGTAATCAGTGCATGATACCTACGTGATCAGTTCATGATTAGTCCCGGGACCTGTGCATGACAGCCACGTAATCAGTGCATGATATCCACGCGAACAGTGAATTATAGCCACGTGATCAGTTCATGATTAGTCACGTGATCTGTGCATGACCAGGCACTTGAACAGTGTATGATCAGCCACGTGATCAGTGCATTATAGCCACGTGATCATTGCATGATCAGTCAAGTGATCAGTGTGTGAACAGTCTCGTGATCAGTGCATGATCAGTCACGTGACCAGTATATGATCAGTCACGTGAAGAGTGCATGATCATTTACCTGATCTGTGCATGATCAGTCATGTGACCAGTACATGGTAGCTACGTGATCATTGCATGATCAGCCACGTGAGCCGTGCATGATAGCCACGAGATCAGTGCATGATCTGTCACGTGATCAGTGCATGATCAGTCACGTAATCTGTGCATGACCAGGCACGTGATCAGTGTATGACCAGCCAAGTGATCAGTGCATGATAGACACGTGATCAGTGCATGATCAGTCACTTGATCAGTGCATGATCAGTCACGTGATCAGTGCATGATCAGTCATGTGACCAGTACATGGTTGCTATATGATCATTGCATGATCAGCCCCGTGAGCAGTGCATGATAGCCACGTGATCAGTGCATAATCAGTTTCTGGAGCAAAGTATGATCAGCCACTTGATCAGTGTATGATAGCCACGTGATCACTGCATGAACAATCACGTGATCAGTGTATGATCAGCCACGAGAACAGTGCATGCTCCGTCACGTGATCAGGGCCTGCTGAGCTGCGTGATTTACTGTCTGCCTCATCTGCTTGACCAATTGCCAGCTGAGCTGCACGATTCCTGCCTGTCATCTCCTTGACAATTGCCACCTGTGCTGCGTATCCTGCCTGCTCATCTACTTGATTATTGCCAGCTGAGAGCATGATTTCTCAGAGCTGAGTTCCATGATATTGCCCTGCTGGACTATTCCTGCCTATTCAGCTCTTTTTTCATTGCCTCCAGAGGCACATGATCAGTATATGACACCAAACACGATCAGCACATGATCAGTCCACATGATCAATGCATGGATAAGGCCAGGGTGGATCAGTGCTGATTCAATTACCGTGATCAGTGCATGATCAGTCATGTGACCAGTACATGGTAAGCTGCGTGATCATTGCATGATAAGCCAAGTGAGCAGTGCATGATAGCCACCCGGGATCAGTGCATGATCAGTCACGTGATCAGTGCATGATCAGTCACGCTGATCAGTGCATGATCAATTACGTGTTTCATTGCATGATCAGCCACGTGATCTGTGCATGAATAGCCACGGATCAGGCACGTGATCAGTGCATGATCAATTATGTGATCACTGCATGATCAGTCACGTGACCAGTACATGGTAGCTACGTGATCATTGCATGATCAGCCACGTGATCAGTGCATGATAGCCATGTGATCAGTGCATGATAGCCACGTGATCAGTGCATGATCAGTCACGTGATACGTGTGTGATCAGCCACATGATCAGTGCATGATCAGTCATGTGAACAGTGCATGATCAGTCACGTGATCAGTGTATGATCACCCAAGTGATCAATGCATGATCAATTACATGATCAGTGCATGATCAGTCACGTGACCAGTACATGGTAGCTATGTGATCATTGTATGATCAGCCACGTAAGCTGTGCATGATAGCCACGTGATCAGTGCATGAACAATCACGGTATCAGTTCATGATCAATTACGTTACCATTGCATGATCAGTCACGTGACCAGTACATGTTAGCTACGTGATCATTGCAGGATCAGCCACGTGAGCACTGCATGATAGACACGTGATCAGTGCATGATCAGCTACGTGAGCAGTGTATGATCAGCCACGTGATCAGTTTCTGATCAGACACATGAACAGTGTATGATCAGCCACGTGATCAGTGAATTATAGCCACGTGATCAGTTCATGATTAGTCACGTGATCTGTGCATGACCAGGCACGTGAGCAGTGTATGATCAGCCACGTGATCAGTGCAGTATAGCCACGTGATCAGTGCATGATCAGCCACGTCATCAGTGCATGATAGGCTCGTGATCAGTGCATACAATTACGTGATCAGTGCATGTGCAATCACGTGATCAGTGCATGAGAGCCACGTGATCAGTGCATGATCAGTCACGTGATAGGTGTGTGATCATCCATGTGAACAGTGCATGCTCCGTCACGTGATCAGGGCCTGCTGAGCTGCGTGATTACTGTCTGCTCATCTGCTTGACAATTGCCAGCTGAGCTGCACGATTCCTGCCTGTCATCTCCTTGACAATTGCCACCTGTGCTGCGTAATTCCTGCCTGCTCATCTACTTGATTATTGCCAGCTGAGCAGCATGATTTCTCAGAGCTGAGTTCCATGATTATTGCCTGCTGCCTGATTCCTGCCTACTCAGCTCTTTGTTCATTGCCTCCAGAGGCACATGATCAGTATATGACACCAAACACGATCAGCACATGATCAGTCACATGATCAATGCATGATAAGCCAGGTGATCAGTGCATGATCAATTACGTGATCAGTGCATGATCAGTCATGTGACCAGTACATGGTAGCTGCGTGATCATTGCATGATAAGCCAAGTGAGCAGTGCATGATAGCCACGTGATCAGTGCATGATCAGTCACGTGATCAGTGCATGATCAGTCACGTGATCAGTGCATGATCAATTACGTGATCATTGCATGATCAGCCACGTGATCTGTGCATGATAGCCACGTGATCAGTGCATGATAGCCACGTGATCAGTGCATGATCAGTCACGTGATACGTGTGAGATCAGCCACGTGATCAGTGCATGATATCCACGTGATCAGTGCATGATAGCCACGTTATCAATTCATGAGTTGTCACGTGATCTTTGCATGACCAGGCACGTGATCAGTGTATGATCAGCCACGTGATCAGTGCATGATAGCCACGTGATCAGTGCATGATCAGTCATGTGAACAGTGCATGATCAGTCACGTGATCAGTGTATGATCACCCAAGTGATCAATGCATGATCAATTACATGATCAGTGCATGATCAGTCACGTGACCAGTACATGGTAGCTATGTGATCATTGTATGATCAGCCACGTAAGCTGTGCATGATAGCCACGTGATCAGTGCATGATCAGACACGTGATCAGTGCATGAACAATCACGGTATCAGTTCATGATCAATTACGTTACCATTGCATGATCAGTCACGTGACCAGTACATGTTAGCTACGTGATCATTGCAGGATCAGCCACGTGAGCACTGCATGATAGACACGTGATCAGTGCATGATCAGCTACGTGAGCAGTGTATGATCAGCCACGTGATCAGTTTCTGATCAGACACATGAACAGTGTATGATCAGCCACGTGATCAGTGAATTATAGCCACGTGATCAGTTCATGATTAGTCACGTGATCTGTGCATGACCAGGCACGTGAGCAGTGTATGATCAGCCACGTGATCAGTTTCTGATCAGACACATGAACAGTGTATGATCAGCCACGTGATCAGTGAATTATAGCCACGTCATCAGTTCATGATTAGTCACGTGATCTGTGCATGACCAGGCACGTGAACAGTGTATGATCAGCCACGTGATCAGTGCAGTATAGCCACGTGATCAGTGCATGATCAGCCACGTCATCAGTGCATGATAGGCTCGTGATCAGTGCATACAATTACGTGATCAGTGCATGTGCAATCACGTGATCAGTGCATGAGAGCCACGTGATCAGTGCATGATCAGTCACGTGATAGGTGTGTGATCATCCATGTGAACAGTGCATGCTCCGTCACGTGATCAGGGCCTGCTGAGCTGCGTGATTACTGTCTGCTCATCTGCTTGACAATTGCCAGCTGAGCTGCACGATTCCTGCCTGTCATCTCCTTGACAATTGCCACCTGTGCTGCGTAATTCCTGCCTGCTCATCTACTTGATTATTGCCAGCTGAGCAGCATGATTTCTCAGAGCTGAGTTCCATGATTATTGCCTGCTGCCTGATTCCTGCCTACTCAGCTCTTTGTTCATTGCCTCCAGAGGCACATGATCAGTGTATGAC
Organism: Bos taurus; assembly: GCF_002263795.3. NCBI lineage: Eukaryota > Metazoa > Chordata > Mammalia > Artiodactyla > Bovidae > Bos > Bos taurus. The sequence continues at coordinate 69,444 of NW_020190738.1, read as the reverse complement.
ACCAAACATGATCAGAACAGGATTAGTCACATGATCAATGCATGATAAACCAGGTGATCAGTGCATGATCAATTACGTGATCAGTGCATGATCAGTCAGGTGACCAGTATAATGTAGCTGCGTGATCATTGCATGATCAGTCACGTGATCGGTGCATGATCAGCCACGTGATCAGTGCATGATCAATTATGTGATCACTGCATGATCAGTCACGTGATCAGTGCATGATCAGCCACGTGATCAGTGCATGATCAATTATGTGATCACTGCATGATCAGTCACGTGACCAGTACATGGTAGCTACGTGATCATTGCATGATCAGCCACGTGATCAGTGCATGATAGCCATGTGATCAGTGCATGATAGCCACATGATCAGTGCATGATCAGTCACGTGATACGTGTGTGATCAGCCACATGATCAGTGCATGATAGCCACTTGAACAGTGCATGATCAGTCACGTGAACAGTGCATGATCAGTCATGTGATGAGTGTATGATCAGCCACGTGATCAGTGCATGATCAATTACGTGATCACTGCATGATCAGTCACGTGACCAGTACATGGTAGCTATGTGATCATTGTATGATCAGCCACGTAAGCAGTGCATGATAGCCACGTGATCAGTGCATGATGAGTCACGTGATCAGTGCATGATCAGTCACGTGATCAGTGCATGAACAATTATGTTACCATTGAATGATGAGTCACGTGACCAGTACATGTTAGCTACGTGATCATTGCAGGATCAGCCACGTGAGCACTGCATGATAGACACGTGATCAGTGCATGATCAGCTACGTGAGCAGTGTATGATCAACCACGTGATCAGTGCACGATAGCCAGGTAATGAGTGCATGATAGCCAGATGATCAGTGCATTATCAGTCACATTATCAGGGTATGATCAGCCAAGTAATCAGTGCATGATAGCCAAATGATCAGTGCATGATCAGTCACGTGATCAGTGCATGATCAGTCACGTGATCAGTGCATGATCAGGCACGTGATCAGTGCATGATAGCAACGTGATCAGTGCATGATAGCCACGTGATCAGTGCATGATCAGTCACGTGATCAGTGCATGATCAGTCACGTGATCAGGGCATGATCAGTCACGTGACCAGTACATGGTAGCTATGTGATCATTGTATGATCAGCCACGTTAGCAGTGCATGATAGCCACGTGATCAGTGCATGATCAGTCACGTGATCAGGGCATGATCACTCACGTGATCAGTGCATGATCAATTACGTTACCATGGCGTGATCAGTCACATGAACAGTACATGTTAGCTACGTGATCATTGCAGGATCAGCCATGTGAGCACTGAATGATAGACACATGACCAGTGCATGATCAGCTACGTGAGCAGTGTATGATCAGCCACTTGATCAGTGCATGATCAGACACGTGAACAGTGTATGATCAGCCACGTGATTAGTGCATGATACCTACGTGATCAGTTCATGATTAGTCACGTGATCTGTGCATGACCAGGCACGTGAACATTGTATGATCCGCCACGTGATCAATGCATTATAGCCACGTGATCAGTGCATGATCAATTACATGATCAGTGCATGATACCTATGTGATCAGTTCATGATTAGTCACGTGATCTGTGCATGATCAGTCACGTGTTCAGTGCGCGATCAGCCACGTTAGCAGTGCATGATAGTCACGTGATCAGTGCATGATCAGTTTCGGGAGCAGAGTATGATCAGCCACTTGATCAGTGCAGTATAGCCACGTGATCACTGCATGATCTGTCACATGATCAGTGTATGATCATCCACGTGATCAGTGCATGGGCAGTCATGTGATCAGTGCATGATATAGACGTGATCAGTGCATGATCAGTCTCGTGATCAGTGTATGATCAACCACGTGATCAGTGCACGATTGCCAGGTAATGAGTGCATGATAGCCAGATGATCAGTGCATTATCAGTAACGTGATCAGTGTATGATCAGCCAAGTAATCAGTGCATGATAGCCAAATGATCAGTGCATGAACAGCCACGTGATCAGTGCATGATAGCCACGTGATTAGTGCATGATCAGTCACGTGAACAGTGCATGATCAGCCACGTTATCAATTCATGAGTTGTCACGTGATCTTTGCATGACCAGGCACGTGATCAGTGTATGATCAGCCACGTGATCAGTGCATGATAGCCACGTGATCAGTGCATGATCAGTCATGTGAACAGTGCATGATCAGTCACGTGATCAGTGTATGATCACCCAAGTGATCAATGCATGATCAATTACATGATCAGTGCATGATCAGTCACGTGACCAGTACATGGTAGCTATGTGATCATTGTATGATCAGCCACGTAAGCTGTGCATGATAGCCACGTGATCAGTGCATGATCAGACACGTGATCAGTGCATGAACAATCACGGTATCAGTTCATGATCAATTACGTTACCATTGCATAATCAGTCACGTGACCAGTACATGTTAGCTACGTGATCATTGCAGGATCAGCCACGTGAGCACTGCATGATAGACACGTGATCAGTGCATGATCAGCTACGTGAGCAGTGTATGATCAGCCACGTGATCAGTTTCTGATCAGACACATGAACAGTGTATGATCAGCCACGTGATCAGTGAATTATAGCCACGTGATCAGTTCATGATTAGTCACGTGATCTGTGCATGACCAGGCACGTGAACAGTGTATGATCAGCCACGTGATCAGTGCAGTATAGCCACGTGATCAGTGCATGATCAGCCACGTCATCAGTGCATGATAGGCTCGTGATCAGTGCATACAATTACGTGATCAGTGCATGTGCAATCACGTGATCAGTGCATGAGAGCCACGTGATCAGTGCATGATCAGTCACGTGATAGGTGTGTGATCATCCATGTGAACAGTGCATGCTCCGTCACGTGATCAGGGCCTGCTGAGCTGCGTGATTACTGTCTGCTCATCTGCTTGACAATTGCCAGCTGAGCTGCACGATTCCTGCCTGTCATCTCCTTGACAATTGCCACCTGTGCTGCGTAATTCCTGCCTGCTCATCTACTTGATTATTGCCAGCTGAGCAGCATGATTTCTCAGAGCTGAGTTCCATGATTATTGCCTGCTGCCTGATTCCTGCCTACTCAGCTCTTTGTTCATTGCCTCCAGAGGCACATGATCAGTATATGACACCAAACACGATCAGCACATGATCAGTCACATGATCAATGCATGATAAGCCAGGTGATCAGTGCATGATCAATTACGTGATCAGTGCATGATCAGTCATGTGACCAGTACATGGTAGCTGCGTGATCATTGCATGATAAGCCAAGTGAGCAGTGCATGATAGCCACGTGATCAGTGCATGATCAGTCACGTGATCAGTGCATGATCAGTCACGTGATCAGTGCATGATCAATTACGTGATCATTGCATGATCAGCCACGTGATCTGTGCATGATAGCCACGTGATCAGTGCATGATAGCCACGTGATCAGTGCATGATCAGTCACGTGATACGTGTGAGATCAGCCACGTGATCAGTGCATGATATCCACGTGATCAGTGCATGATAGCCACGTTATCAATTCATGAGTTGTCACGTGATCTTTGCATGACCAGGCACGTGATCAGTGTATGATCAGCCACGTGATCAGTGCATGATAGCCACGTGATCAGTGCATGATCAGTCATGTGAACAGTGCATGATCAGTCACGTGATCAGTGTATGATCACCCAAGTGATCAATGCATGATCAATTACATGATCAGTGCATGATCAGTCACGTGACCAGTACATGGTAGCTATGTGATCATTGTATGATCAGCCACGTAAGCTGTGCATGATAGCCACGTGATCAGTGCATGATCAGACACGTGATCAGTGCATGAACAATCACGGTATCAGTTCATGATCAATTACGTTACCATTGCATGATCAGTCACGTGACCAGTACATGTTAGCTACGTGATCATTGCAGGATCAGCCACGTGAGCACTGCATGATAGACACGTGATCAGTGCATGATCAGCTACGTGAGCAGTGTATGATCAGCCACGTGATCAGTTTCTGATCAGACACATGAACAGTGTATGATCAGCCACGTGATCAGTGAATTATAGCCACGTGATCAGTTCATGATTAGTCACGTGATCTGTGCATGACCAGGCACGTGAGCAGTGTATGATCAGCCACGTGATCAGTTTCTGATCAGACACATGAACAGTGTATGATCAGCCACGTGATCAGTGAATTATAGCCACGTGATCAGTTCATGATTAGTCACGTGATCTGTGCATGACCAGGCACGTGAACAGTGTATGATCAGCCACGTGATCAGTGCAGTATAGCCACGTGATCAGTGCATGATCAGCCACGTCATCAGTGCATGATAGGCTCGTGATCAGTGCATACAATTACGTGATCAGTGCATGTGCAATCACATGATCAGTGCATGAGAGCCACGTGATCAGTGCATGATCAGTCACGTGATAGGTGTGTGATCATCCATGTGAACAGTGCATGCTCCGTCACGTGATCAGGGCCTGCTGAGCTGCGTGATTACTGTCTGCTCATCTGCTTGACAATTGCCAGCTGAGCTGCAGGATTCCTGCCTGTCATCTCCTTGACAATTGCCACCTGTGCTGCGTAATTCCTGCCTGCTCATCTACTTGATTATTGCCAGCTGAGCAGCATGATTTCTCAGAGCTGAGTTCCATGATTATTGCCTGCTGCCTGATTCCTGCCTACTCAGCTCTTTGTTCATTGCCTCCAGAGGCACATGATCAGTGTATGACACCAAACATGATCAGAACAGGATTAGTCACATGATCAATGCATGATAAACCAGGTGATCAGTGCATGATCAATTACGTGATCAGTGCATGATCAGTCAGGTGACCAGTATAATGTAGCTGCGTGATCATTGCATGATCAGTCACGTGATCGGTGCATGATCAGCCACGTGATCAGTGCATGATCAATTATGTGATCACTGCATGATCAGTCACGTGATCAGTGCATGATCAGCCACGTGATCAGTGCATGATCAATTATGTGATCACTGCATGATCAGTCACGTGACCAGTACATGGTAGCTACGTGATCATTGCATGATCAGCCACGTGATCAGTGCATGATAGCCATGTGATCAGTGCATGATAGCCACGTGATCAGTGCATGATCAGTCACGTGATACGTGTGTGATCAGCCACATGATCAGTGCATGATAGCCACTTGAACAGTGCATGATCAGTCACGTGAACAGTGCATGATCAGTCATGTGATGAGTGTATGATCAGCCACGTGATCAGTGCATGATCAATTACGTGATCACTGCATGATCAGTCACGTGACCAGTACATGGTAGCTATGTGATCATTGTATGATCAGCCACGTAAGCAGTGCATGATAGCCACGTGATCAGTGCATGATGAGTCACGTGATCAGTGCATGATCAGTCACGTGATCAGTGCATGAACAATTATGTTACCATTGAATGATGAGTCACGTGACCAGTACATGTTAGCTACGTGATCATTGCATGATCAGCCACGTGATCAGTGCATGATAGCCACGTAATCAGTGCATGATCAGTCACGTGATACGTGTGTCATCAGCCACGTGATCAGTGCATGATATCCACGTGATCAGTGCATGATAGCCACGTGATCACTTCATGATTAGTCACGTGATCTGTGCATGACCAGGCACGTGATCAGTGTATGATCAGCCACGTGATCAGTGCATGATAGGCATGTGATCAGTGCATAATCAGTCAGTTGAACAGTGCATGATCAGTCACGTGATCAGTGTACGATCAGCCACGTGATCAGTGCATGATCAATTAGGTGATCAGTGCATGATCAGTCACGTGACCAGTACATGGTACCTATGTGATCATTGTATGAGCAGCCAGGTAAGCTGTGCATGATAGCCACGTGAGCAGTGCATGATCAGTCACGTGATACGTGTGAGATCAGCCACGTGATCAGTGCATGATATCCACGTGATCAGTGCATGATAGCCACGTTATCAATTCATGAGTTGTCACGTGATCTTTGCATGACCAGGCACGTGATTAGTGTATGATCAGCCACGTGATCAGTGCATGATAGCCACGTGATCAGTGCATGATCAGTCATGTGAACAGTGCATGATCAGTCACGTGATCAGTGTATGATCACCCAAGTGATCAATGCATGATCAATTACATGATCAGTGCATGATCAGTCACGTGACCAGTACATGGTAGCTATGTGATCATTGTATGATCAGCCACGTAAGCTGTGCATGATAGCCACGTGATCAGTGCATGATCAGACACGTGATCAGTGCATGAACAATCACGGTATCAGTTCATGATCAATTACGTTACCATTGCATAATCAGTCACGTGACCAGTACATGTTAGCTACGTGATCATTGCAGGATCAGCCACGTGAGCACTGCATGATAGACACGTGATCAGTGCATGATCAGCTACGTGAGCAGTGTATGATCAGCCACGTGATCAGTTTCTGATCAGACACATGAACAGTGTATGATCAGCCACGTGATCAGTGAATTATAGCCACGTGATCAGTTCATGATTAGTCACGTGATCTGTGCATGACCAGGCACGTGAACAGTGTATGATCAGCCACGTGATCAGTGCAGTATAGCCACGTGATCAGTGCATGATCAGCCACGTCATCAGTGCATGATAGGCTCGTGATCAGTGCATACAATTACGTGATCAGTGCATGTGCAATCACGTGTCAGTGCATGAGAGCCACGTGTCCCTTCATGAGTAGTCACGTTATCTGTGCATGACCAGGCACGTGATCCAGTGCATGATAGCCACGTGATTGTGCATGACAGGCACGTGATCAGTGTATGATCAGCCACGTGATCAGTGCATGATAGGCATGTGATCAGTGCATGGCCAGTCAGTTTGAACAGTGCATGATCAGCCCGTGATCAGTGCATGATTAATTACGTGATCAGTGCATGATCAGTCACTTGACCAGTACATGGTAGCTATGTGATCATTGTATGAGCAGCCAGGTAATTTGTGCATGATAGCCACCGTGAGCAGTGCATGATCAGTCAACGTGATCAGTGCATGATCAGTCCACGGGATTAGTGCATGGTCAATTACATTACCATTGCATGATCAGTCACGTGAACCCAGTACATGTTAGCTACGTGAACATTGCAGGATCAGCCACGTGAGCACTGCATGATAGACACGTGATCACTGCATTATCAGACACGTGAACAGTGTATGATCAGCCAAGTCATCAGTGCATGATAGCCACGTGATCAGTGCATACAATTACGTGATCATTGCATGTGCAATCACGTGATCAGTGCATGAGAGCCACGTGATCAGTGCATGAATAGTCACGTGATAGGTGTGTGATCAGCCACGTGGACACTGCATGCTCAGTCACGTGATCAGGGCCTGCTGAGCTGCGTGATTACTGTCTGCTCATCTGCTTGACAATTGCCAGCTGAGCTGCACGATTCCTGCCTGTCATCTCCTTGACAATTGCCACCTGTGCTGCGTAATTCCTGCCTGCTCATCTACTTGATTATTGCCAGCTGAGCAGCATGATTTCTCAGAGTTGAGTTCCATGATTATTGCCTGCTGACTGATTCCTGCCTACTCAGCTCATTGTTCATTGCCTCCAGAGGCACATGATCAGTGTATGACACCAAACATGATCAGCACATGATCAGTCACATGATCAATGCATGATAAGCCAGGTGATCAGTGCATGATCAATTACGTGATAAGTGCATAATCAGTCATGTGACCAGTACATGGTAGCTGCATGAACATTGCACGATCAGCCACGGGAGCAGTGCATGATAGCCACGTGATCAGTGCATGATCAGTCTCGTGATCAGTGCATGATCAGTCACGTGATCAGTGCATGATCAGCCACGTGATCAGTGCATGATCAATTATGTGATCACTGCATGATCAGTCAGGTGACTAGTACATGGTAGCTACGTGATCATTGCATGATCAGCCACGTGATCAGTGCATGATAGCCACGTGATCAGTGCATGATAGCCACGTGATCAGTGCATGATAGCCACGTGATCACTTCATGATTAGTCACGTGATCTGTGCATGACCAGGCACGTGATCAGTGTATGATCAGCCACGTGATCAGTGCATGATAGGCATGTGATCAGTGCATGATCAGTCAGTTGAACAGTGCATGATCAGTCACGTGATCAGTGTACGATCAGCCACGTGATCAGTGCATGATCAATTACGTGATCAGTGCATGATCAGTCACGTGACCAGTACATGGTAGCTATGTGATCATTGTATGAGCAGCCAGGTAAGCTGTGCATGATAGCCACGTGAGCAGTGCATGATCAGTCAGTTGATCAGTGCATGATCAGTCACGTGATTAGTGCATGGTCAATTACATTACCATTGCATGATCAGTCATGTGACCAGTACATGTTAGCTACGTGAACACTGCAGGATCAGCCACGTGAGCACTGCATGATAGACACGTGATCACTGCATTATCAGACACGTGATCAGTGTATGATCAGCCACGTGATCAGTGCATGAATAGCCGCATGATCAGTGCATGATCAATTACGTGATCATTGCATGATCAGCCACGTGAGCCGTGCATGATAGCCACGAGATCAGTGCATGATCAGTCACGTGATCAGTGCATGATCAGTCACGTAAAAGTGCATGATAAGTCACCTGATCAGTGCATGATCAATTAGGTGATCAGTGCATGATCACTCACCTGACCAGTACATGGTAGCTACGTGATCATTGCATGATCAGCCACGTGAGCAGTGCATGATAGCCATGTGATCAGTGCATGATCAGTCACGTGATCTGTGCATGATCAGTCACGTGATCAGTGCATGATCAATTACCTGATCAGTTCATGATCAGTCACGTGACCAGTGCATGGTAGCTATGTGATCATTGCATGATCAGCCACGTGATCAGTGCATGATAGCCACGTGATCAGTGCATGATCAGTTACGTGAGCAGTGTATGATCAGCCACGTGATCAGTGCATGGTCAGACACGTGAACAGTGTATGATCAGCCACGTGATCAGTGCATGATATCCAAGTGATCAGTGCATGATCAATCACGTGATCAGTGTATGATCAGCCACGTGAGCAGTGCATGATAGACACGTGATCAGTGCATGATCATTTTCGGGAGCAGAGTATGATCAGCCACTTGATCAGTGCATGATAGCCACGTGATCACTGCATGATCTGTCACATGATCAGTGTATGATCATCCACGTGTTCAGTGCATGGGCAGTCATGTGATCAGTGCATGATATAGACGTGATCAGTGCATGATCAGTCTTGTGATCAGTGTATGATCAACCACGTGATCAGTGCACGATAGCCAGGTAATGAGTGCATGATAGCCAGATGATCAGTGCATTATCAGTCACATTATCAGGGTATGATCAGCCAAGTAATCAGTGCATGATAGCCAAATGATCAGTGCATGATCAGTCACGTGATCAGTGCATGATCAGTCACGTGATCAGTGTATGATCATCCACGTGATCAGTGCATGTGGAGTCATGTAATCAATGCATGATAGCACCGTGATCAGGGCACGATCAGTCCGTGAAGAGTGTATGATCAGCCAAGTGATCAGTGCATGTGGAGTCATGTAATCAATGCATGATAGCGCCGTGATAAGTGCACGATCAGTCCCGTGATGAGTGTATGATCATCCACGTTATCAGTGCATGTGGAGTCATGTAATCAATGCATGATAGCGCCGTGATCAGTGCACGATCAATCCCGTGATGAGTGTATGATCAGCCAAGTGATCAGTGCAAGATAGCTACGTGATCAGTGCATGATCAGTCACATGATCAGTGCATGATCAGCCACGTCATTTGTGCATGATAGCCACGTGATCAGTGCATACAATTACGTGATCATTGCATGCGCAATCACGTGATCAGTGCATGAGAGCCACGTGATCAGTGCATGAATAGTCACGTGATATGTGTTTGATCAGCCACGTGGACAGTGCATGCTCAGTCACGTGATCAGGGCCTGCTGAGCTGCGTGATTACTGTCTGCTCATCTGCTTGACAATTGCCAGCTGAGCTGCACGATTCCTGCCTGTCATCTCCTTGACAATTGCCACCTGTGCTGCGTAATTCCTGCCTGCTCATCTACTTGATTATTGCCAGCTGAGCAGCATGATTTCTCAGAGCTCAGTTCCATGATTATTGCCTGCTCACTGATTCCTGCCTACTCAGCTCTTTGTTCATTGCCTCCAGAGGCACATGATCAGTGTATGAAACCAAACATGATCAGCACATGATCAGTCACATGATCAATGCATGATAAGCCAGGTGATCAGTGCATGATCAATTACGTGATCAGTGCATGATCAGTCATGTGAACAGTACATGGTAGCTGCGTGATCATTGCATGATAAGCCAGGTGATCAGTGCATGATCAATTACGTGATCAGTGCATGATCAGTCACGTGACCAGTACATGGTAGCTATGTGATCATTGTATGATCAGCCACGTAAGCAGTGCATGATAGCCACGTGATCAGTGTATGATCAGCCACCAGATCAGTGCATGATCAATTACGTGATCAGTGCATGATCAGTCACGTGACCAGTACATGGTAGCTATGTGATCATTGTATGATCAGCCACGTTAGCAGTGCATGATAGCCACGTGATCAGTGCATGATCAGTCACGGGACCAGTACATGGTAGCTATGTGATCATTGTATGATCAGCCACGTTAGCAGTGCATGATAGCCACGTGATCAGTGCATGATCAGTCACGTGATCAGGGCATGATCCCTCATGTGATCAGTGCATGATCAATTATGTTACCATGGCGTGATCAGTCACATGACCAGTACATGTTAGCTACGTGATCTTTGCAGGATCAGCCACGTGAGCACTGAATGATAGACACATGACCAGTGCATGATCAGCTACGTGAGCAGTGTATGATCAGCCACTTGATCAGTGCATGATCAGACACGTGAACAGTGTATGATCAGCCACGTGATCAGTGCATGATACCTACGTGATCAGTTCATGATTAGTCACGTGATCTGTGCATGACCAGGCACGTGAACAGTGTATGATCCGCCACGTGATCAGTGCATTATAGCCACGTGATCAGTGCATGATCAGTCACGTGACCAGTACATGGTTGCTACGTGATCATTGCATGAACAGCCACGTTAGCAGTGCATGATAGTCACCTGATCAGTGCATGATCAGTCACGTGTTCAGTGCACGATCAGTCACGTGAACAGTCATGATACGTCACCTGATCAGTGTATGATCAATTACGTGATCATTTCAGGATCAGCCACGTCAGCAGTGCATGATAGTCACGTGATCAGTGCATGATCAGTTTTGGGAGCAGAGTATGATCAGCCACTTGATCAGTGCATGATAGCCACGTGATAACTGCATGATCTGTCACATGATCAGTGTATGATCAAGCACGTTATCAGTGCACGATAGCCAGGTAATGAGTGCATGATAGCCAGATGATCAGTGCATTATCAGTAACGTGATCTGTGTATGATCAGCCAAGTAATCAGTGCATGATAGCCAAATGATCAGTGCATGATCAGTCACGTGATCAGTGCATGATCAGCCACGTGATCAGTGCATGCTCAGTCACGTGATCAGGGCCTGCTGAGCTGCGTGATTACTGTCTGCTCATCTGCTTGACAATTGCCAGCTGAGCTGCACGATTCCTGCCTGTCATCTGCTTGACAATTGCCAGCTGAGCTGCGTAATTCCTGCCTGCTCAGCTGCTTGATTATTGCCAGCTGAGCGGCATGATTCCTCACAGCTGAGTTCCATGATTATTGCCTGCTGACTGTTTGATTCGTGCCCACTCAGCTCTTTGTTTATTGCCTCCAGAGGCACATGATCAGTGTATGATAGCAAACATGATCAGCGCATGATCAGACACATGATCAGCGCCATTAAGTCAAGTGATCACTACATGATAGTCATGTGATCAGTCCATGCTCAGTCACGGTATAGTGCATGATCAGCCACGTGATCAGTGCATGATAGCCACGTGATCATTGCATGATAGCCACGTGACCAGTGCATGATCAGCCAGGTGATCAGTGCATGATAGCTACGTGATCAGTTCATGATTAGTCACGTGATCTGTGCATGACCAGGCAGGTGATCAGTGTATGATCAGCCACGTGAACAGTGCATGATAGCCACGTGATCAGTGCATGATCAGTCACCTGATGGGTGTATGATGAGTCACGTGACCGGTACATGGTAGCTACATGATCATTGCATGATCAGCCACGTGAGTAGTGCATGATAGCCACGTGATCAGGGCATGATCAGTCACGTGATCAGTGCATGATCAGCCACGTAATCTGTGCATGACAAAGCACGTGATCAGTGTATGACCAGCCAAGTGATCAGTGCATGATAGCCACGTGATCAGTGCATGATCAGTCAGGTGATCAGTGCATGATCAGTCACGTGATAGGTGTATGATCAGCCACGTGATCAGTGCATGATCAGCCGCATGATCAGTGCATGATCAATTACGTGATCATTGCATGATCAGCCACGTGAGCCGTGCATGATAGCCATGAGATCAGTGCATGATCAGTCACGGGATCAGTGCATGATCAGTCACGTGAACAGTGCATGATAAGTCACCTGATCAGTGCATGATCAATTACATGATCAGTGCATGATCACTCACGTGACCAGTACATGGTAGCTACGTGATCATTGCATGATCAGCCACGTGAGCAGTGCATGATAGCCACGTGATCAGTGCATGATCAGTTTCGGGAGCAGAGTATGATCAGCCACTTGATCAGTGCATGATAGCCACGTGATCACTGCATGATCTGTCACATGATCAGTGTATGATCATCCACGTGTTCAGTGCATGGGCAGTCTTGTGATCAGTGCATGATATAGACGTGATCAGTGCATGATCAGTCTTGTGATCAGTGTATGATCAACCACGTGATCAGTGCACGATAGCCAGGTAATGAGTGCATGATAGCCAGATGATCAGCGCATTATCAGTCACATTATCAGGGTATGATCAGCCAAGTAATCAGTGCATGATAGCCAAATGATAAGTGCATGATCAGTCACGTGATCAGTGCATGATCAGTCACGTGATCAGTGCATGATCAGCCACGTGATCAGTGCATGGTAGCTACGTGATCATTGCATGATCAGGCACGTGATCAGTGCATGATAGCAACGTGATCAGTGCATGATAGCCACGTGATCAGTGCATGATCAGTCACGTGATCAGTGCATGATCAGTCACGTGATCAGGGCATGATCAGTCACGTGACCAGTACATGGTAGCTATGTGATCATTGTATGATCAGCCACGTTAGCAGTGCATGATAGCCACGTGATCAGTGCATGATCAGTCACGTGATCAGGGCATGATCACTCACGTGATCAGTGCATGATCAATTACGTTACCATGGCGTGATCAGTCACATGAACAGTACATGTTATCTACGTGATCATTGCAGGATCAGCCACGTGAGCACTGAATGATAGACACGTGACCAGTGCATGATCAGCTACGTGAGCAGTGTATGATCAGCCACTTGATCAGTGCATGATCAGACACGTGAACAGTGTATGATCAGCCACGTGATCAGTGCATGATACCTACGTGATCAGTTCATGATTAGTCACGTGATCTGTGCATGATCAGTCACGTGTTCAGTGCGCGATCAGTCACGTGAACAGTGCATGATAAGTCACCTGATCAGTGCATGATCAATTACGTGATCAGTGCATGATCACTCACGTGACCAGTACATGGTAGCTACGTGATCATTGCATGATCAGCCACGTTAGCAGTGCATGATAGTCACGTGATCAGTGCATGATCAGTTTCGGGAGCAGAGTATGATCAGCCACTTGATCAGTGCAGTACAGCCACGTGATCACTGCATGATCTGTCACATGATCAGTGTATGATCATCCACGTGATCAGTGCATGGGCAGTCATGTGATCAGTGCATGATATAGACGTGATCAGTGCATGATCAGTCTCGTGATCAGTGTATGATCAACCACGTGATCAGTTCACAATTGCCAGGTAATGAGTGCATGATAGCCAGCTGATCAGTGCATTATCAGTAACGTGATCAGTGTATGATCAGCCAAGTAATCAGTGCATGATAGCCAAATGATCAGTGCATGAACAGCCACGTGATCAGTGCATGATAGCCACGTGATTAGTGCATGATCAGTCACGTGAACAGTGCATATCAGCCACATGATCAGTGTATGACCAGACACGTGATCAGTGCATGATCAATTCCGTGATCGGTGCATGACCAGTCACGTGATCAGTACATGATCAGTCACGTGAACAGTGCATGATCATTTACGTGATCTGTGCATGATGAGTCACATGACCAGTATATGGTAGCTCCGTGATCTTTGCATGACCAGCCACGTGAACAGTGCATGATAGCCACGTGATGTGTGCATGATCAATTATGTGAGCAGAGTATGATCAGCCACGTGATCAGTGCATGAGTGCCACGTGATCACTGCATGATCAGTCACGTGACAGGTGTGTGATCAGCCACGTGAACAGTGCGTGTTCAGCCACGTGATCAGTGCATGATAGCCACGTAATCATTGCATGATCATTTATGTGAGCAGTGTATGATCAGCCACGTGATCAGTGCATGTTCAGCCACGTGATCAGTGCATGATAGCCACGTGATCAGTGCATGATCATTTATGTGAGCAGTGTATGATCAGCCACGTGATCAGTGCATGATCAGCCAGGTGATCAGTGCATGATAGCTACGTGATCATTTCATGATTAGTCACGTGATCTGTGCATGACCAGGCAGGTGGTCAGTGTATGATCAGCCACGTGAACAGTGCATGATAGCCACGTGATCAGTGCATGAACAGTCACCTGATGGGTGTATGATGAGTCAGGTGACCGGTACCTGGTAGCTACATGATCATTGCATGATCAGCCACGTGAGTAGTGCATGATTGCCTCATGATCAGTGCATGATCAGTCACGTGATCAGTGCATGATCAGTCACGTAATCTGTGCATGACCAGGCACGTGATCAGTGTATGACCAGCCAAGTTACCAGTGCATGATAGCCACCTGATCAGTGCATGATCAGTAACGTGAACAGTGTATGATCAGCCACATGATCAGTGCATGATCAGTTACGTGAGCAGTGTATGACCAGCCACGTGATCAGTGCATGGTCAGACACATGAACAGTGTATGATCAGGAACGTGATCATTGCATGATATCCAAGTGATCAGTGCATAATCAATCACGTGTTCAGTGTATGATCAGCCACGTGAACAGTGCGTGCACCGTCACGTGATCTGTGCATGACCAGGCACGTGATCAGTGTATGACTAGCCAAGTTACCAGTGCATGATAGCCACCTGATCAGTGCATGATCAGTAACGTGAAAAGTGTATGATCAGCCACGTGATCAGTGCATGATACCTACGTGATCAGTTCATGATTAGTCACGTGATCTGTGCATGACAGGCACGTAATCAGTGCATGATATCCACGTGATCAGTGAATTATAGCCACGTGATCAGTTCATGATTATTCACGTGATCTGTGCATGACCAGGCACGTGAACAGTGTATGATCAGCCACGTGATCAGTGCATTATAGCCACGTGATCATTGCATGATCAGTCAAGTGATCAGTGCATGATCAGTCACGTAATCTGTGCATGACCAGGCACGTGATCAGTGTATGACCAGCCAAGTGATCAGTGCATGATCAGCCACGTGAACAGTACATGGTTGCTACGTGATCATTGCATGATCAGCCACGTAAGCAGAGCATGATAGCCACGTGATCAGTGCTTGATCAGTCACGTGAACAGTGCATGATCATTTACGTGATCTGTGCATGATCAGTCACATGACCAGTATATGGTAGCTAAGTGATCATTGCATGACCAGCCACGTGAGCAGTGCATGATACCCATATGATGTGTGCATGATCAGTTAGGTGAGCAGAGTATGTTCAGCCACGTGATCAGTGCATGATAGCCACGTGATCAGAGCATGATAGCTGCGTGAGTAGTGTACGATCAGCCACGTGATCAGTGCATGGTCAGACACGTGAACATGTATGATCAGCCACGTGATCAGTGCATGATATCCATGTGATCAGTGCATGATCAATCACGTGATCAGTGTATGATCAGCCACGAGAACAGTGCATGCTCCGTCACGTGATCAGGGCCTGCTGAGCTGCGTGATTACTGTCTGCTCATCTGCTTGACAATTGCCAGCTGAGCTGCACGATTCCTGCCTGTCATCTCCTTGACAATTGCCACCTGTGCTGCGTAATTCCTGCCTGCTCATCTACTTGATTATTGCCAGCTGAGCAGCATGATTTCTCAGAGCTGAGTTCCATGATTATTGCCTGCTGCCTGATTCCTGCCTACTCAGCTCTTTGTTCATTTGCCTCCAGAGGCACATGATCAGTATATGACACCAAACACGATCAGCACATGATCAGTCACATGATCAATGCATGATAAGCCAGGTGATCAGTGCATGATCAATTACGTGATCAGTGCATGATCAGTCATGTGACCAGTACATGGTAGCTGCGTGATCATTGCATGATAAGCCAAGTGAGCAGTGCATGATAGCCACGTGATCAGTGCATGATCAGTCACGTGATCAGTGCATGATCAGTCACGTGATCAGTGCATGATCAATTACGTGATCATTGCATGATCAGCCACGTGATCTGTGCATGATAGCCACGTGATCAGTGCATGATAGCCACGTGATCAGTGCATGATCAGTCACGTGATACGTGTGAGATCAGCCACGTGATCAGTGCATGATATCCACGTGATCAGTGCATGATAGCCACGTTATCAATTCATGAGTTGTCACGTGATCTTTGCATGACCAGGCACGTGATCAGTGTATGATCAGCCACGTGATCAGTGCATGATAGCCACGTGATCAGTGCATGATCAGTCATGTGAACAGTGCATGATCAGTCACGTGATCAGTGTATGATCACCCAAGTGATCAATGCATGATCAATTACATGATCAGTGCATGATCAGTCACGTGACCAGTACATGGTAGCTATGTGATCATTGTATGATCAGCCACGTAAGCTGTGCATGATAGCCACGTGATCAGTGCATGATCAGACACGTGATCAGTGCATGAACAATCACGGTATCAGTTCATGATCAATTACGTTACCATTGCATGATCAGTCACGTGACCAGTACATGTTAGCTACGTGATCATTGCAGGATCAGCCACGTGAGCACTGCATGATAGACACGTGATCAGTGCATGATCAGCTACGTGAGCAGTGTATGATCAGCCACGTGATCAGTTTCTGATCAGACACATGAACAGTGTATGATCAGCCACGTGATCAGTGAATTATAGCCACGTGATCAGTTCATGATTAGTCACGTGATCTGTGCATGACCAGGCACGTGAGCAGTGTATGATCAGCCACGTGATCAGTTTCTGATCAGACACATGAACAGTGTATGATCAGCCACGTGATCAGTGAATTATAGCCACGTGATCAGTTCATGATTAGTCACGTGATCTGTGCATGACCAGGCACGTGAACAGTGTATGATCAGCCACGTGATCAGTGCAGTATAGCCACGTGATCAGTGCATGATCAGCCACGTCATCAGTGCATGATAGGCTCGTGATCAGTGCATACAATTACGTGATCAGTGCATGTGCAATCACGTGATCAGTGCATGAGAGCCACGTGATCAGTGCATGATCAGTCACGTGATAGGTGTGTGATCATCCATGTGAACAGTGCATGCTCCGTCACGTGATCAGGGCCTGCTGAGCTGCGTGATTACTGTCTGCTCATCTGCTTGACAATTGCCAGCTGAGCTGCACGATTCCTGCCTGTCATCTCCTTGACAATTGCCACCTGTGCTGCGTAATTCCTGCCTGCTCATCTACTTGATTATTGCCAGCTGAGCAGCATGATTTCTCAGAGCTGAGTTCCATGATTATTGCCTGCTGCCTGATTCCTGCCTACTCAGCTCTTTGTTCATTGCCTCCAGAGGCACATGATCAGTGTATGACACCAAACATGATCAGAACAGGATTAGTCACATGATCAATGCATGATAAACCAGGTGATCAGTGCATGATCAATTACGTGATCAGTGCATGATCAGTCAGGTGACCAGTATAATGTAGCTGTGTGATCATTGCATGATCAGTCACGTGATCGGTGCATGATCAGCCACGTGATCAGTGCATGATCAATTATGTGATCACTGCATGATCAGTCACGTGATCAGTGCATGATCAGCCACGTGATCAGTGCATGATCAATTATGTGATCACTGCATGATCAGTCACGTGACCAGTACATGGTAGCTACGTGATCATTGCATGATCAGCCACGTGATCAGTGCATGATAGCCATGTGATCAGTGCATGATAGCCACGTGATCAGTGCATGATCAGTCACGTGATACGTGTGTGATCAGCCACATGATCAGTGCATGATAGCCACTTGAACAGTGCATGATCAGTCACGTGAACAGTGCATGATCAGTCATGTGATGAGTGTATGATCAGCCACGTGATCAGTGCATGATCAATTACGTGATCACTGCATGATCAGTCACGTGACCAGTACATGGTAGCTATGTGATCATTGTATGATCAGCCACGTAAGCAGTGCATGATAGCCACGTGATCAGTGCATGATGAGTCACGTGATCAGTGCATGATCAGTCACGTGATCAGTGCATGAACAATTATGTTACCATTGAATGATGAGTCACGTGACCAGTACATGTTAGCTACGTGATCATTGCATGATCAGCCACGTGATCAGTGCATGATAGCCACGTAATCAGTGCATGATCAGTCACGTGATACGTGTGTCATCAGCCACGTGATCAGTGCATGATATCCACGTGATCAGTGCATGATAGCCACGTGATCACTTCATGATTAGTCACGTGATCTGTGCATGACCAGGCACGTGATCAGTGTATGATCAGCCACGTGATCAGTGCATGATAGGCATGTGATCAGTGCATAATCAGTCAGTTGAACAGTGCATGATCAGTCACGTGATCAGTGTACGATCAGCCACGTGATCAGTGCATGATCAATTAGGTGATCAGTGCATGATCAGTCACGTGACCAGTACATGGTACCTATGTGATCATTGTATGAGCAGCCAGGTAAGCTGTGCATGATAGCCACGTGAGCAGTGCATGATCAGTCACGTGATACGTGTGAGATCAGCCACGTGATCAGTGCATGATATCCACGTGATCAGTGCATGATAGCCACGTTATCAATTCATGAGTTGTCACGTGATCTTTGCATGACCAGGCACGTGATCAGTGTATGATCAGCCACGTGATCAGTGCATGATAGCCACGTGATCAGTGCATGATCAGTCATGTGAACAGTGCATGATCAGTCACGTGATCAGTGTATGATCACCCAAGTGATCAATGCATGATCAATTACATGATCAGTGCATGATCAGTCACGTGACCAGTACATGGTAGCTATGTGATCATTGTATGATCAGCCACGTAAGCTGTGCATGATAGCCACGTGATCAGTGCATGATCAGACACGTGATCAGTGCATGAACAATCACGGTATCAGTTCATGATCAATTACGTTACCATTGCATAATCAGTCACGTGACCAGTACATGTTAGCTACGTGATCATTGCAGGATCAGCCACGTGAGCACTGCATGATAGACACGTGATCAGTGCATGATCAGCTACGTGAGCAGTGTATGATCAGCCACGTGATCAGTTTCTGATCAGACACATGAACAGTGTATGATCAGCCACGTGATCAGTGAATTATAGCCACGTGATCAGTTCATGATTAGTCACGTGATCTGTGCATGACCAGGCACGTGAACAGTGTATGATCAGCCACGTGATCAGTGCAGTATAGCCACGTGATCAGTGCATGATCAGCCACGTCATCAGTGCATGATAGGCTCGTGATCAGTGCATACAATTACGTGATCAGTGCATGTGCAATCACGTGATCAGTGCATGAGAGCCACGTGATCAGTGCATGATCAGTCACGTGATAGGTGTGTGATCATCCATGTGAACAGTGCATGCTCCGTCACGTGATCAGGGCCTGCTGAGCTGCGTGATTACTGTCTGCTCATCTGCTTGACAATTGCCAGCTGAGCTGCACGATTCCTGCCTGTCATCTCCTTGACAATTGCCACCTGTGCTGCGTAATTCCTGCCTGCTCATCTACTTGATTATTGCCAGCTGAGCAGCATGATTTCTCAGAGCTGAGTTCCATGATTATTGCCTGCTGCCTGATTCCTGCCTACTCAGCTCTTTGTTCATTGCCTCCAGAGGCACATGATCAGTATATGACACCAAACACGATCAGCACATGATCAGTCACATGATCAATGCATGATAAGCCAGGTGATCAGTGCATGATCAATTACGTGATCAGTGCATGATCAGTCATGTGACCAGTACATGGTAGCTGCGTGATCATTGCATGATAAGCCAAGTGAGCAGTGCATGATAGCCACGTGATCAGTGCATGATCAGTCACGTGATCAGTGCATGATCAGTCACGTGATCAGTGCATGATCAATTACGTGATCATTGCATGATCAGCCACGTGATCTGTGCATGATAGCCACGTGATCAGTGCATGATAGCCACGTGATCAGTGCATGATCAGTCACGTGATACGTGTGAGATCAGCCACGTGATCAGTGCATGATATCCACGTGATCAGTGCATGATAGCCACGTTATCAATTCATGAGTTGTCACGTGATCTTTGCATGACCAGGCACGTGATCAGTGTATGATCAGCCACGTGATCAGTGCATGATAGCCACGTGATCAGTGCATGATCAGTCATGTGAACAGTGCATGATCAGTCACGTGATCAGTGTATGATCACCCAAGTGATCAATGCATGATCAATTACATGATCAGTGCATGATCAGTCACGTGACCAGTACATGGTAGCTATGTGATCATTGTATGATCAGCCACGTAAGCTGTGCATGATAGCCACGTGATCAGTGCATGATCAGACACGTGATCAGTGCATGAACAATCACGGTATCAGTTCATGATCAATTACGTTACCATTGCATGATCAGTCACGTGACCAGTACATGTTAGCTACGTGATCATTGCAGGATCAGCCACGTGAGCACTGCATGATAGACACGTGATCAGTGCATGATCAGCTACGTGAGCAGTGTATGATCAGCCACGTGATCAGTTTCTGATCAGACACATGAACAGTGTATGATCAGCCACGTGATCAGTGAATTATAGCCACGTGATCAGTTCATGATTAGTCACGTGATCTGTGCATGACCAGGCACGTGAGCAGTGTATGATCAGCCACGTGATCAGTTTCTGATCAGACACATGAACAGTGTATGATCAGCCACGTGATCAGTGAATTATAGCCACGTGATCAGTTCATGATTAGTCACGTGATCTGTGCATGACCAGGCACGTGAACAGTGTATGATCAGCCACGTGATCAGTGCAGTATAGCCACGTGATCAGTGCATGATCAGCCACGTCATCAGTGCATGATAGGCTCGTGATCAGTGCATACAATTACGTGATCAGTGCATGTGCAATCACGTGATCAGTGCATGAGAGCCACGTGATCAGTGCATGATCAGTCACGTGATAGGTGTGTGATCATCCATGTGAACAGTGCATGCTCCGTCACGTGATCAGGGCCTGCTGAGCTGCGTGATTACTGTCTGCTCATCTGCTTGACAATTGCCAGCTGAGCTGCACGATTCCTGCCTGTCATCTCCTTGACAATTGCCACCTGTGCTGCGTAATTCCTGCCTGCTCATCTACTTGATTATTGCCAGCTGAGCAGCATGATTTCTCAGAGCTGGGTTCCATGATTATTGCCTGCTGCCTGATTCCTGCCTACTCAGCTCTTTGTTCATTGCCTCCAGAGGCACATGATCAGTGTATGACACCAAACATGATCAGAACAGGATTAGTCACATGATCAATGCATGATAAACCAGGTGATCAGTGCATGATCAATTACGTGATCAGTGCATGATCAGTCAGGTGACCAGTATAATGTAGCTGCGTGATCATTGCATGATCAGTCACGTGATCGGTGCATGATCAGCCACGTGATCAGTGCATGATCAATTATGTGATCACTGCATGATCAGTCACGTGATCAGTGCATGATCAGCCACGTGATCAGTGCATGATCAATTATGTGATCACTGCATGATCAGTCACGTGACCAGTACATGGTAGCTACGTGATCATTGCATGATCAGCCACGTGATCAGTGCATGATAGCCATGTGATCAGTGCATGATAGCCACGTGATCAGTGCATGATCAGTCACGTGATACGTGTGTGATCAGCCACATGATCAGTGCATGATAGCCACTTGAACAGTGCATGATCAGTCACGTGAACAGTGCATGATCAGTCATGTGATGAGTGTATGATCAGCCACGTGATCAGTGCATGATCAATTACGTGATCACTGCATGATCAGTCACGTGACCAGTACATGGTAGCTATGTGATCATTGTATGATCAGCCACGTAAGCAGTGCATGATAGCCACGTGATCAGTGCATGATGAGTCACGTGATCAGTGCATGATCAGTCACGTGATCAGTGCATGAACAATTATGTTACCATTGAATGATGAGTCACGTGACCAGTACATGTTAGCTACGTGATCATTGCATGATCAGCCACGTGATCAGTGCATGATAGCCACGTAATCAGTGCATGATCAGTCACGTGATACGTGTGTCATCAGCCACGTGATCAGTGCATGATATCCACGTGATCAGTGCATGATAGCCACGTGATCACTTCATGATTAGTCACGTGATCTGTGCATGACCAGGCACGTGATCAGTGTATGATCAGCCACGTGATCAGTGCATGATAGGCATGTGATCAGTGCATAATCAGTCAGTTGAACAGTGCATGATCAGTCACGTGATCAGTGTACGATCAGCCACGTGATCAGTGCATGATCAATTAGGTGATCAGTGCATGATCAGTCACGTGACCAGTACATGGTACCTATGTGATCATTGTATGAGCAGCCAGGTAAGCTGTGCATGATAGCCACGTGAGCAGTGCATGATCAGTCACGTGATACGTGTGAGATCAGCCACGTGATCAGTGCATGATATCCACGTGATCAGTGCATGATAGCCACGTTATCAATTCATGAGTTGTCACGTGATCTTTGCATGACCAGGCACGTGATCAGTGTATGATCAGCCACGTGATCAGTGCATGATAGCCACGTGATCAGTGCATGATCAGTCATGTGAACAGTGCATGATCAGTCACGTGATCAGTGTATGATCACCCAAGTGATCAATGCATGATCAATTACATGATCAGTGCATGATCAGTCACGTGACCAGTACATGGTAGCTATGTGATCATTGTATGATCAGCCACGTAAGCTGTGCATGATAGCCACGTGATCAGTGCATGATCAGACACGTGATCAGTGCATGAACAATCACGGTATCAGTTCATGATCAATTACGTTACCATTGCATAATCAGTCACGTGACCAGTACATGTTAGCTACGTGATCATTGCAGGATCAGCCACGTGAGCACTGCATGATAGACACGTGATCAGTGCATGATCAGCTACGTGAGCAGTGTATGATCAGCCACGTGATCAGTTTCTGATCAGACACATGAACAGTGTATGATCAGCCACGTGATCAGTGAATTATAGCCACGTGATCAGTTCATGATTAGTCACGTGATCTGTGCATGACCAGGCACGTGAACAGTGTATGATCAGCCACATGATCAGTGCAGTATAGCCACGTGATCAGTGCATGATCAGCCACGTCATCAGTGCATGATAGGCTCGTGATCAGTGCATACAATTACGTGATCAGTGCATGTGCAATCACGTGATCAGTGCATGAGAGCCACGTGATCAGTGCATGATCAGTCACGTGATAGGTATGTGATCAGCCACGTGAACAGTGCATGCTCCGTCACGTGATCAGGGCCTGCTGAGCTGCGTGATTACTGTCTGCTCATCTGCTTGACAATTGCCAGCTGAGCTGCAGGATTCCTGCCTGTCATCTCCTTGACAATTGCCACCTGTGCTGCGTAATTCCTGCCTGCTCATCTACTTGATTATTGCCAGCTGAGCAGCATGATTTCTCAGAGCTGAGTTCCATGATTATTGCCTGCTGCCTGATTCCTGCCTACTCAGCTCTTTGTTCATTGCCTCCAGAGGCACATGATCAGTATATGACACCAAACACGATCAGCACATGATCAGTCACATGATCAATGCATGATAAGCCAGGTGATCAGTGCATGATCAATTACGTGATCAGTGCATGATCAGTCATGTGACCAGTACATGGTAGCTGCGTGATCATTGCATGATAAGCCAAGTGAGCAGTGCATGATAGCCACGTGATCAGTGCATGATCAGTCACGTGATCAGTGCATGATCAGTCACGTGATCAGTGCATGATCAATTACGTGATCATTGCATGATCAGCCACGTGATCTGTGCATGATAGCCACGTGATCAGTGCATGATAGCCACGTGATCAGTGCATGATCAGTCACGTGATACGTGTGAGATCAGCCACGTGATCAGTGCATGATATCCACGTGATCAGTGCATGATAGCCACGTTATCAATTCATGAGTTGTCACGTGATCTTTGCATGACCAGGCACGTGATCAGTGTATGATCAGCCACGTGATCAGTGCATGATAGCCACGTGATCAGTGCATGATCAGTCATGTGAACAGTGCATGATCAGTCACGTGATCAGTGTATGATCACCCAAGTGATCAATGCATGATCAATTACATGATCAGTGCATGATCAGTCACGTGACCAGTACATGGTAGCTATGTGATCATTGTATGATCAGCCACGTAAGCTGTGCATGATAGCCACGTGATCAGTGCATGATCAGACACGTGATCAGTGCATGAACAATCACGGTATCAGTTCATGATCAATTACGTTACCATTGCATGATCAGTCACGTGACCAGTACATGTTAGCTACGTGATCATTGCAGGATCAGCCACGTGAGCACTGCATGATAGACACGTGATCAGTGCATGATCAGCTACGTGAGCAGTGTATGATCAGCCACGTGATCAGTTTCTGATCAGACACATGAACAGTGTATGATCAGCCACGTGATCAGTGAATTATAGCCACGTGATCAGTTCATGATTAGTCACGTGATCTGTGCATGACCAGGCACGTGAGCAGTGTATGATCAGCCACGTGATCAGTTTCTGATCAGACACATGAACAGTGTATGATCAGCCACGTGATCAGTGAATTATAGCCACGTGATCAGTTCATGATTAGTCACGTGATCTGTGCATGACCAGGCACGTGAACAGTGTATGATCAGCCACGTGATCAGTGCAGTATAGCCACGTGATCAGTGCATGATCAGCCACGTCATCAGTGCATGATAGGCTCGTGATCAGTGCATACAATTACGTGATCAGTGCATGTGCAATCACGTGATCAGTGCATGAGAGCCACGTGATCAGTGCATGATCAGTCACGTGATAGGTGTGTGATCATCCATGTGAACAGTGCATGCTCCGTCACGTGATCAGGGCCTGCTGAGCTGCGTGATTACTGTCTGCTCATCTGCTTGACAATTGCCAGCTGAGCTGCACGATTCCTGCCTGTCATCTCCTTGACAATTGCCACCTGTGCTGCGTAATTCCTGCCTGCTCATCTACTTGATTATTGCCAGCTGAGCAGCATGATTTCTCAGAGCTGAGTTCCATGATTATTGCCTGCTGCCTGATTCCTGCCTACTCAGCTCTTTGTTCATTGCCTCCAGAGGCACATGATCAGTGTATGACACCAAACATGATCAGAACAGGATTAGTCACATGATCAATGCATGATAAACCAGGTGATCAGTGCATGATCAATTACGTGATCAGTGCATGATCAGTCAGGTGACCAGTATAATGTAGCTGCGTGATCATTGCATGATCAGTCACGTGATCGGTGCATGATCAGCCACGTGATCAGTGCATGATCAATTATGTGATCACTGCATGATCAGTCACGTGATCAGTGCATGATCAGCCACGTGATCAGTGCATGATCAATTATGTGATCACTGCATGATCAGTCACGTGACCAGTACATGGTAGCTACGTGATCATTGCATGATCAGCCACGTGATCAGTGCATGATAGCCATGTGATCAGTGCATGATAGCCACGTGATCAGTGCATGATCAGTCACGTGATACGTGTGTGATCAGCCACATGATCAGTGCATGATAGCCACTTGAACAGTGCATGATCAGTCACGTGAACAGTGCATGATCAGTCATGTGATGAGTGTATGATCAGCCACGTGATCAGTGCATGATCAATTACGTGATCACTGCATGATCAGTCACGTGACCAGTACATGGTAGCTATGTGATCATTGTATGATCAGCCACGTAAGCAGTGCATGATAGCCACGTGATCAGTGCATGATGAGTCACGTGATCAGTGCATGATCAGTCACGTGATCAGTGCATGAACAATTATGTTACCATTGAATGATGAGTCACGTGACCAGTACATGTTAGCTACGTGATCATTGCATGATCAGCCACGTGATCAGTGCATGATAGCCACGTAATCAGTGCATGATCAGTCACGTGATACGTGTGTCATCAGCCACGTGATCAGTGCATGATATCCACGTGATCAGTGCATGATAGCCACGTGATCACTTCATGATTAGTCGCGTGATCTGTGCATGACCAGGCACGTGATCAGTGTATGATCAGCCACGTGATCAGTGCATGATAGGCATGTGATCAGTGCATAATCAGTCAGTTGAACAGTGCATGATCAGTCACGTGATCAGTGTACGATCAGCCACGTGATCAGTGCATGATCAATTAGGTGATCAGTGCATGATCAGTCACGTGACCAGTACATGGTACCTATGTGATCATTGTATGAGCAGCCAGGTAAGCTGTGCATGATAGCCACGTGAGCAGTGCATGATCAGTCACGTGATACGTGTGAGATCAGCCACGTGATCAGTGCATGATAGCCACGTTATCAATTCATGAGTTGTCACGTGATCTTTGCATGACCAGGCACGTGATCAGTGTATGATCAGCCACGTGATCAGTGCATGATAGCCACGTGATCAGTGCATGATCAGTCATGTGAACAGTGCATGATCAGTCACGTGATCAGTGTATGATCACCCAAGTGATCAATGCATGATCAATTACATGATCAGTGCATGATCAGTCACGTGACCAGTACATGGTAGCTATGTGATCATTGTATGATCAGCCACGTAAGCTGTGCATGATAGCCACGTGATCAGTGCATGATCAGACACGTGATCAGTGCATGAACAATCACGGTATCAGTTCATGATCAATTACGTTACCATTGCATAATCAGTCACGTGACCAGTACATGTTAGCTACGTGATCATTGCAGGATCAGCCACGTGAGCACTGCATGATAGACACGTGATCAGTGCATGATCAGCTACGTGAGCAGTGTATGATCAGCCACGTGATCAGTTTCTGATCAGACACATGAACAGTGTATGATCAGCCACGTGATCAGTGAATTATAGCCACGTGATCAGTTCATGATTAGTCACGTGATCTGTGCATGACCAGGCACGTGAACAGTGTATGATCAGCCACGTGATCAGTGCAGTATAGCCACGTGATCAGTGCATGATCAGCCACGTCATCAGTGCATGATAGGCTCGTGATCAGTGCATACAATTACGTGATCAGTGCATGTGCAATCACGTGATCAGTGCATGAGAGCCACGTGATCCCTTCATGAGTAGTCACGTTATCTGTGCATGACCAGGCACGTGATCAGTGCATGATAGCCACGTGATCTGTGCATGACCAGGCACGTGATCAGTGTATGATCAGCCACGTGATCAGTGCATGATAGGCATGTGATCAGTGCATGGCCAGTCAGTTGAACAGTGCATGATCAGCCACGTGATCAGTGCATGATTAATTACGTGATCAGTGCATGATCAGTCACTTGACCAGTACATGGTAGCTATGTGATCATTGTATGAGCAGCCAGGTAATTTGTGCATGATAGCCACGTGAGCAGTGCATGATCAGTCACGTGATCAGTGCATGATCAGTCACGGGATTAGTGCATGGTCAATTACATTACCATTGCATGATCAGTCACGTGACCAGTACATGTTAGCTACGTGAACATTGCAGGATCAGCCACGTGAGCACTGCATGATAGACACGTGATCACTGCATTATCAGACACGTGAACAGTGTATGATCAGCCAAGTCATCAGTGCATGATAGCCACGTGATCAGTGCATACAATTACGTGATCATTGCATGTGCAATCACGTGATCAGTGCATGAGAGCCACGTGATCAGTGCATGAATAGTCACGTGATAGGTGTGTGATCAGCCACGTGGACACTGCATGCTCAGTCACGTGATCAGGGCCTGCTGAGCTGCGTGATTACTGTCTGCTCATCTGCTTGACAATTGCCAGCTGAGCTGCACGATTCCTGCCTGTCATCTCCTTGACAATTGCCACCTGTGCTGCGTAATTCCTGCCTGCTCATCTACTTGATTATTGCCAGCTGAGCAGCATGATTTCTCAGAGTTGAGTTCCATGATTATTGCCTGCTGACTGATTCCTGCCTACTCAGCTCATTGTTCATTGCCTCCAGAGGCACATGATCAGTGTATGACACCAAACATGATCAGCACATGATCAGTCACATGATCAATGCATGATAAGCCAGGTGATCAGTGCATGATCAATTACGTGATAAGTGCATAATCAGTCATGTGACCAGTACATGGTAGCTGCATGAACATTGCACGATCAGCCACGGGAGCAGTGCATGATAGCCACGTGATCAGTGCATGATCAGTCTCGTGATCAGTGCATGATCAGTCACGTGATCAGTGCATGATCAGCCACGTGATCAGTGCATGATCAATTATGTGATCACTGCATGATCAGTCAGGTGACTAGTACATGGTAGCTACGTGATCATTGCATGATCAGCCACGTGATCAGTGCATGATAGCCACGTGATCAGTGCATGATAGCCACGTGATCAGTGCATGATAGCCACGTGATCACTTCATGATTAGTCACGTGATCTGTGCATGACCAGGCACGTGATCAGTGTATGATCAGCCACGTGATCAGTGCATGATAGGCATGTGATCAGTGCATGATCAGTCAGTTGAACAGTGCATGATCAGTCACGTGATCAGTGTACGATCAGCCACGTGATCAGTGCATGATCAATTACGTGATCAGTGCATGATCAGTCACGTGACCAGTACATGGTAGCTATGTGATCATTGTATGAGCAGCCAGGTAAGCTGTGCATGATAGCCACGTGAGCAGTGCATGATCAGTCAGTTGATCAGTGCATGATCAGTCACGTGATTAGTGCATGGTCAATTACATTACCATTGCATGATCAGTCATGTGACCAGTACATGTTAGCTACGTGAACACTGCAGGATCAGCCACGTGAGCACTGCATGATAGACACGTGATCACTGCATTATCAGACACGTGATCAGTGTATGATCAGCCACGTGATCAGTGCATGAATAGCCGCATGATCAGTGCATGATCAATTACGTGATCATTGCATGATCAGCCACGTGAGCCGTGCATGATAGCCACGAGATCAGTGCATGATCAGTCACGTGATCAGTGCATGATCAGTCACGTAAACAGTGCATGATAAGTCACCTGATCAGTGCATGATCAATTAGGTGATCAGTGCATGATCACTCACCTGACCAGTACATGGTAGCTACGTGATCATTGCATGATCAGCCACGTGAGCAGTGCATGATAGCCATGTGATCAGTGCATGATCAGTCACGTGATCTGTGCATGATCAGTCACGTGATCAGTGCATGATCAATTACCTGATCAGTTCATGATCAGTCACGTGACCAGTGCATGGTAGCTATGTGATCATTGCATGATCAGCCACGTGATCAGTGCATGATAGCCACGTGATCAGTGCATGATCAGTTACGTGAGCAGTGTATGATCAGCCACGTGATCAGTGCATGGTCAGACACGTGAACAGTGTATGATCAGCCACGTGATCAGTGCATGATATCCAAGTGATCAGTGCATGATCAATCACGTGATCAGTGTATGATCAGCCACGTGAGCAGTGCATGATAGACACGTGATCAGTGCATGATCATTTTCGGGAGCAGAGTATGATCAGCCACTTGATCAGTGCATGATAGCCACGTGATCACTGCATGATCTGTCACATGATCAGTGTATGATCATCCACGTGTTCAGTGCATGGGCAGTCATGTGATCAGTGCATGATATAGACGTGATCAGTGCATGATCAGTCTTGTGATCAGTGTATGATCAACCACGTGATCAGTGCACGATAGCCAGGTAATGAGTGCATGATAGCCAGATGATCAGTGCATTATCAGTCACATTATCAGGGTATGATCAGCCAAGTAATCAGTGCATGATAGCCAAATGATCAGTGCATGATCAGTCACGTGATCAGTGCATGATCAGTCACGTGATCAGTGTATGATCATCCACGTGATCAGTGCATGTGGAGTCATGTAATCAATGCATGATAGCACCGTGATCAGGGCACGATCAGTCCCGTGAAGAGTGTATGATCAGCCAAGTGATCAGTGCATGTGGAGTCATGTAATCAATGCATGATAGCGCCGTGATAAGTGCACGATCAGTCCCGTGATGAGTGTATGATCATCCACGTTATCAGTGCATGTGGAGTCATGTAATCAATGCATGATAGCGCCGTGATCAGTGCACGATCAATCCCGTGATGAGTGTATGATCAGCCAAGTGATCAGTGCAAGATAGCTACGTGATCAGTGCATGATCAGTCACATGATCAGTGCATGATCAGCCACGTCATTTGTGCATGATAGCCACGTGATCAGTGCATACAATTACGTGATCATTGCATGCGCAATCACGTGATCAGTGCATGAGAGCCACGTGATCAGTGCATGAATAGTCACGTGATATGTGTTTGATCAGCCACGTGGACAGTGCATGCTCAGTCACGTGATCAGGGCCTGCTGAGCTGCGTGATTACTGTCTGCTCATCTGCTTGACAATTGCCAGCTGAGCTGCACGATTCCTGCCTGTCATCTCCTTGACAATTGCCACCTGTGCTGCGTAATTCCTGCCTGCTCATCTACTTGATTATTGCCAGCTGAGCAGCATGATTTCTCAGAGCTCAGTTCCATGATTATTGCCTGCTCACTGATTCCTGCCTACTCAGCTCTTTGTTCATTGCCTCCAGAGGCACATGATCAGTGTATGAAACCAAACATGATCAGCACATGATCAGTCACATGATCAATGCATGATAAGCCAGGTGATCAGTGCATGATCAATTACGTGATCAGTGCATGATCAGTCATGTGAACAGTACATGGTAGCTGCGTGATCATTGCATGATAAGCCAGGTGATCAGTGCATGATCAATTACGTGATCAGTGCATGATCAGTCACGTGACCAGTACATGGTAGCTATGTGATCATTGTATGATCAGCCACGTAAGCAGTGCATGATAGCCACGTGATCAGTGTATGATCAGCCACCAGATCAGTGCATGATCAATTACGTGATCAGTGCATGATCAGTCACGTGACCAGTACATGGTAGCTATGTGATCATTGTATGATCAGCCACGTTAGCAGTGCATGATAGCCACGTGATCAGTGCATGATCAGTCACGGGACCAGTACATGGTAGCTATGTGATCATTGTATGATCAGCCACGTTAGCAGTGCATGATAGCCACGTGATCAGTGCATGATCAGTCACGTGATCAGGGCATGATCCCTCATGTGATCAGTGCATGATCAATTATGTTACCATGGCGTGATCAGTCACATGACCAGTACATGTTAGCTACGTGATCTTTGCAGGATCAGCCACGTGAGCACTGAATGATAGACACATGACCAGTGCATGATCAGCTACGTGAGCAGTGTATGATCAGCCACTTGATCAGTGCATGATCAGACACGTGAACAGTGTATGATCAGCCACGTGATCAGTGCATGATACCTACGTGATCAGTTCATGATTAGTCACGTGATCTGTGCATGACCAGGCACGTGAACAGTGTATGATCCGCCACGTGATCAGTGCATTATAGCCACGTGATCAGTGCATGATCAGTCACGTGACCAGTACATGGTTGCTACGTGATCATTGCATGAACAGCCACGTTAGCAGTGCATGATAGTCACCTGATCAGTGCATGATCAGTCACGTGTTCAGTGCACGATCAGTCACGTGAACAGTCATGATACGTCACCTGATCAGTGTATGATCAATTACGTGATCATTTCAGGATCAGCCACGTCAGCAGTGCATGATAGTCACGTGATCAGTGCATGATCAGTTTTGGGAGCAGAGTATGATCAGCCACTTGATCAGTGCATGATAGCCACGTGATAACTGCATGATCTGTCACATGATCAGTGTATGATCAAGCACGTTATCAGTGCACGATAGCCAGGTAATGAGTGCATGATAGCCAGATGATCAGTGCATTATCAGTAACGTGATCTGTGTATGATCAGCCAAGTAATCAGTGCATGATAGCCAAATGATCAGTGCATGATCAGTCACGTGATCAGTGCATGATCAGCCACGTGATCAGTGCATGCTCAGTCACGTGATCAGGGCCTGCTGAGCTGCGTGATTACTGTCTGCTCATCTGCTTGACAATTGCCAGCTGAGCTGCACGATTCCTGCCTGTCATCTGCTTGACAATTGCCAGCTGAGCTGCGTAATTCCTGCCTGCTCAGCTGCTTGATTATTGCCAGCTGAGCGGCATGATTCCTCACAGCTGAGTTCCATGATTATTGCCTGCTGACTGTTTGATTCGTGCCCACTCAGCTCTTTGTTTATTGCCTCCAGAGGAACATGATTAGTGTATGATAGCAAACATGATCAGCGCATGATCAGACACATGATCAGCGCCATTAAGTCAAGTGATCACTACATGATAGTCATGTGATCAGTCCATGCTCAGTCACGGTATAGTGCATGATCAGCCACGTGATCAGTGCATGATAGCCACGTGATCATTGCATGATAGCCACGTGACCAGTGCATGATCAGCCAGGTGATCAGTGCATGATAGCTACGTGATCAGTTCATGATTAGTCACGTGATCTGTGCATGACCAGGCAGGTGATCAGTGTATGATCAGCCACGTGAACAGTGCATGATAGCCACGTGATCAGTGCATGATCAGTCACCTGATGGGTGTATGATGAGTCACGTGACCGGTACATGGTAGCTACATGATCATTGCATGATCAGCCACGTGAGTAGTGCATGATAGCCACGTGATCAGGGCATGATCAGTCACGTGATCAGTGCATGATCAGCCACGTAATCTGTGCATGACAAAGCACGTGATCAGTGTATGACCAGCCAAGTGATCAGTGCATGATAGCCACGTGATCAGTGCATGATCAGTCAGGTGATCAGTGCATGATCAGTCACGTGATAGGTGTATGATCAGCCACGTGATCAGTGCATGATCAGCCGCATGATCAGTGCATGATCAATTACGTGATCATTGCATGATCAGCCACGTGAGCCGTGCATGATAGCCATGAGATCAGTGCATGATCAGTCACGGGATCAGTGCATGATCAGTCACGTGAACAGTGCATGATAAGTCACCTGATCAGTGCATGATCAATTACATGATCAGTGCATGATCACTCACGTGACCAGTACATGGTAGCTACGTGATCATTGCATGATCAGCCACGTGAGCAGTGCATGATAGCCACGTGATCAGTGCATGATCAGTTTCGGGAGCAGAGTATGATCAGCCACTTGATCAGTGCATGATAGCCACGTGATCACTGCATGATCTGTCACATGATCAGTGTATGATCATCCACGTGTTCAGTGCATGGGCAGTCTTGTGATCAGTGCATGATATAGACGTGATCAGTACATGATCAGTCTTGTGATCAGTGTATGATCAACCACGTGATCAGTGCACGATAGCCAGGTAATGAGTGCATGATAGCCAGATGATCAGCGCATTATCAGTCACATTATCAGGGTATGATCAGCCAAGTAATCAGTGCATGATAGCCAAATGATCAGTGCATGATCAGTCACGTGATCAGTGCATGATCAGTCACGTGATCAGTGCATGATCAGCCACGTGATCAGTGCATGGTAGCTACGTGATCATTGCATGATCAGGCACGTGATCAGTGCATGATAGCAACGTGATCAGTGCATGATAGCCACGTGATCAGTGCATGATCAGTCACGTGATCAGTGCATGATCAGTCACGTGATCAGGGCATGATCAGTCACGTGACCAGTACATGGTAGCTATGTGATCATTGTATGATCAGCCACGTTAGCAGTGCATGATAGCCACGTGATCAGTGCATGATCAGTCACGTGATCAGGGCATGATCACTCACGTGATCAGTGCATGATCAATTACGTTACCATGGCGTGATCAGTCACATGAACAGTACATGTTATCTACGTGATCATTGCAGGATCAGCCACGTGAGCACTGAATGATAGACACGTGACCAGTGCATGATCAGCTACGTGAGCAGTGTATGATCAGCCACTTGATCAGTGCATGATCAGACACGTGAACAGTGTATGATCAGCCACGTGATCAGTGCATGATACCTACGTGATCAGTTCATGATTAGTCACGTGATCTGTGCATGATCAGTCACGTGTTCAGTGCGCGATCAGTCACGTGAACAGTGCATGATAAGTCACCTGATCAGTGCATGATCAATTACGTGATCAGTGCATGATCACTCACGTGACCAGTACATGGTAGCTACGTGATCATTGCATGATCAGCCACGTTAGCAGTGCATGATAGTCACGTGATCAGTGCATGATCAGTTTCGGGAGCAGAGTATGATCAGCCACTTGATCAGTGCAGTACAGCCACGTGATCACTGCATGATCTGTCACATGATCAGTGTATGATCATCCACGTGATCAGTGCATGGGCAGTCATGTGATCAGTGCATGATATAGACGTGATCAGTGCATGATCAGTCTCGTGATCAGTGTATGATCAACCACGTGATCAGTTCACAATTGCCAGGTAATGAGTGCATGATAGCCAGCTGATCAGTGCATTATCAGTAACGTGATCAGTGTATGATCAGCCAAGTAATCAGTGCATGATAGCCAAATGATCAGTGCATGAACAGCCACGTGATCAGTGCATGATAGCCACGTGATTAGTGCATGATCAGTCACGTGAACAGTGCATATCAGCCACATGATCAGTGTATGACCAGACACGTGATCAGTGCATGATCAATTCCGTGATCGGTGCATGACCAGTCACGTGATCAGTACATGATCAGTCACGTGAACAGTGCATGATCATTTACGTGATCTGTGCATGATGAGTCACATGACCAGTATATGGTAGCTCCGTGATCTTTGCATGACCAGCCACGTGAACAGTGCATGATAGCCACGTGATGTGTGCATGATCAATTATGTGAGCAGAGTATGATCAGCCACGTGATCAGTGCATGAGTGCCACGTGATCACTGCATGATCAGTCACGTGACAGGTGTGTGATCAGCCACGTGAACAGTGCGTGTTCAGCCACGTGATCAGTGCATGATAGCCACGTAATCATTGCATGATCATTTATGTGAGCAGTGTATGATCAGCCACGTGATCAGTGCATGTTCAGCCACGTGATCAGTGCATGATAGCCACGTGATCAGTGCATGATCATTTATGTGAGCAGTGTATGATCAGCCACGTGATCAGTGCATGATCAGCCAGGTGATCAGTGCATGATAGCTACGTGATCATTTCATGATTAGTCACGTGATCTGTGCATGACCAGGCAGGTGGTCAGTGTATGATCAGCCACGTGAACAGTGCATGATAGCCACGTGATCAGTGCATGAACAGTCACCTGATGGGTGTATGATGAGTCAGGTGACCGGTACCTGGTAGCTACATGATCATTGCATGATCAGCCACGTGAGTAGTGCATGATTGCCTCATGATCAGTGCATGATCAGTCACGTGATCAGTGCATGATCAGTCACGTAATCTGTGCATGACCAGGCACGTGATCAGTGTATGACCAGCCAAGTTACCAGTGCATGATAGCCACCTGATCAGTGCATGATCAGTAACGTGAACAGTGTATGATCAGCCACATGATCAGTGCATGATCAGTTACGTGAGCAGTGTATGACCAGCCACGTGATCAGTGCATGGTCAGACACATGAACAGTGTATGATCAGGAACGTGATCATTGCATGATATCCAAGTGATCAGTGCATAATCAATCACGTGTTCAGTGTATGATCAGCCACGTGAACAGTGCGTGCACCGTCACGTGATCTGTGCATGACCAGGCACGTGATCAGTGTATGACTAGCCAAGTTACCAGTGCATGATAGCCACCTGATCAGTGCATGATCAGTAACGTGAAAAGTGTATGATCAGCCACGTGATCAGTGCATGATACCTACGTGATCAGTTCATGATTAGTCACGTGATCTGTGCATGACAGGCACGTAATCAGTGCATGATATCCACGTGATCAGTGAATTATAGCCACGTGATCAGTTCATGATTATTCACGTGATCTGTGCATGACCAGGCACGTGAACAGTGTATGATCAGCCACGTGATCAGTGCATTATAGCCACGTGATCATTGCATGATCAGTCAAGTGATCAGTGCATGATCAGTCACGTAATCT
Source organism: Bos taurus (assembly GCF_002263795.3). Lineage (NCBI taxonomy): Eukaryota > Metazoa > Chordata > Mammalia > Artiodactyla > Bovidae > Bos > Bos taurus. The sequence continues at coordinate 32,465 of NW_020190738.1, read as the reverse complement.
GTGCATGACCAGGCACGTGATCAGTGTATGACCAGCCAAGTGATCAGTGCATGATCAGCCACGTGAACAGTACATGGTTGCTACGTGATCATTGCATGATCAGCCACGTAAGCAGAGCATGATAGCCACATGATCAGTGCTTGATCAGTCACGTGAACAGTGCATGATCATTTACGTGATCTGTGCATGATCAGTCACATGACCAGTATATGGTAGCTAAGTGATCATTGCATGACCAGCCACGTGAGCAGTGCATGATACCCATATGATGTGTGCATGATCAGTTAGGTGAGCAGAGTATGTTCAGCCACGTGATCAGTGCATGATAGCCACGTGATCAGAGCATGATAGCTGCGTGAGTAGTGTACGATCAGCCACGTGATCAGTGCATGGTCAGACACGTGAACATGTATGATCAGCCACGTGATCAGTGCATGATATCCATGTGATCAGTGCATGATCAATCACGTGATCAGTGTATGATCAGCCACGAGAACAGTGCATGCTCCGTCACGTGATCAGGGCCTGCTGAGCTGCGTGATTACTGTCTGCTCATCTGCTTGACCATTGCCAGCTGAGCTGCACGATTCCTGCCTGTCATCTGCTTGACAATTGCCAGCTGTGCTGCGTAATTCCTGCCTGCTCAGCTGCTTGATTATTGCCAGCTGAGCAGCATGATTCCTCACAGCTGAGTTCCATGATTATTGCCTGCTGACTGTTTGATTCGTGCCTACTCAGCTCTTTGTTTATTGCCTCCAGAGGCACATGATCAGTGTATGATAGCAAACATGATCAGCGCATGATCAGTCACATGATCAGCGCCATTAAGTCACGTGATCACTACATGATAGTCATGTGATCAGTCCATGCTCAGTCACGGTATCAGTGCATGATCAGCCACGTGATCAGTGCATGATAGCTACGTGATCAGTTCATGATTAGTCACGTGATCTGTGCATGACCAGCCAAGTGATCAGTGCATGATAGCCACGTGATCAGTGCATGATCAGTCACGTGATCAGTGCATGATCAGTCACGTGATCAGTGTATGATCAGCCACGTGATCAGTGCATGATCATCCACATGATCAGTGCATGATCAATTACATGATCAGTGCATGATCAGTCACGTGATCAGTGTATGATCAGTCACATGATCAATGCATGATAAGCCAGGTGATCAGTGCATGATCAATTACGTGATCAGTGCATGATCAGTCATGTGACCAGTACATGGTAGCTGCGTGATCATTGCATGATCAGCCACATGAGCAGTGCATGATAGCCACGTGATCAGTGCATGATCAGTCACGTGATCAGTGAATGATAGCCACGTGATCAGTGCATGATGAATTACGTGATATTTGCATGATCACTCACGTGACCAGTACATGGTACCTATGTGATCATTGCATGATCAGCCAAGTAATCAGTGAATGATAGCCACGTGATCAGTGCATGATCAGTCACGTGATCAGGGCTTGGTGAGTCACGTGATGAGTGTAAGATCAGTCACGTGATCAGTGTATGATGATCCACGTGATCAGTGCATGTGAAGTCATGTAATCAATGCATTATAGCTCCGTGATCAGTGCACGATCAGTCCCGTGAAGAGTGCATGATCAGCCAAGTGACCAGTGCAAGATAGTTACGTGATCAGTGCATGATCAGTCACATGATCAGTGCATGATAGCCACGTGATCAGTGCATACAATTACATGATCATTGCATGTGCAATCACGTGATCAGTGCATGAGAGCCACGTGATAGGTGTGTGATCAGCCACGTGGACAGTGCATGCTCAGTCACGTGATCAGGGCCTGCTGAACTGCGTGATTACTGTCTGCTCATCTGCTTGACAATTGCCAGCTGAGCTGCATGATTCCTGCCTGTCATCTCCTTGACAATTGCCACCTGTGCTGTGTAATTCCTGCCTGCTCATCTACTTGATTACTGCCAGCTGAGCAGCATGATTTCTCAGAGCTGAGTTCCATGATTATTGCCTGCTGACTGATTCCTGCCTACTCAGCTCTTTGTTCATTGCCTCCAGAGGCACATGATCAGTGTATGACACCAAACATGATCAGCACAGGATCAGTCACATGATCAATGCATGATAAGCCAGGTGATCAGTGCATGATCAATTACGTGATCAGTGCATGATCAGTCATGTGACCAGTACATGGTAGCTGCGTGATCATTGCACGATCAGCCACGGGAGCAGTGCATGATAGCCACGTGATCAGTGCATGATCAGTCTCGTGATCAGTGCATGATCAGTCACGTGATCAGTGCATGATCAGCCACGTGATCAGTGCATGATCAATTACGTGATCACTGCATGATCAGTCACGTGACCAGTACATGGTAGCTACGTGATCATTGCATGATCAGCCACGTGATCAGTGCATGATAGCCACGTGATCAGTGCATGATAGCCACGTGATCAGTGCATGATCAGTCACGTGATACGTGTGTGATCAGCCACGTGATCAGTGCATGATAGCCACGTGAACAGTGCATGATCAGTCACTTGAACAGTGCATGATCAGTCATGTGATGAGTGTATGATCAGCCACGTGATCAGTGCATGATGAATTACGTGATCAGTGCATTATCAGTCACGTGACCAGTACATGGTAGCTATATGATCATTGTATGATCAGCCACATAAGCAGTGCATGATAGCCACGTGATCAGTGCATGATGAGTCACGTGATCAGTGCATGATCAGTCACGTGATCAGTGCATGATCAATTACGTGATCAGTGCATGATCAGTCACGTGACCAGTACATGCTAGCTACATGATCATTGCATGATCAGCCACGTGATCAGTGCATGATAGCCACGTGATCAGTGCATGATCAGTCACGTGATACGTGTGTCATCAGCCACGTGATCAGTGCATGATATCCACGTGATCAGTGCATGATAGCCACGTGATCTGTGCATGACCAGGCACGTGATCAGTGTATGATCAGCCACGTGATCAGGGCATGATCAGTCACGTGATCAGTGCATGATCAGCCACGTAATCTGTGCATGACAAAGCACGTGATAAGTGTATGACCAGCCAAGTGATCAGTGCATGATAGCCACGTGATCAGTGCATGATCAGCCGCATGATCAGTGCATGATCAATTACGTGATCATTGCATGATCAGCCACGTGAGCCGTGCATGATAGCCACGAGATCAGTGCATGATCAGTCACGTGATCAGTGCATGATCAGTCACGTGAACAGTGCATGATAAGTCACCTGATCAGTGCATGATCAATTAGGTGATCAGTGCATGATCACTCACGTGACCAGTACATGGTAGCTACGTGATCATTGCATGATCAGCCACGTGAGCAGTGCATGATAGCCACGTGATCAGTACATGATCAGTGTCGGGAGCAGAGTATGATCAGCCACTTGATCAGTGCATGATAGCCACGTGATCACTGCATGATCTGTCACATGATCAGTGTATGATCATCCACGTGTTCAGTGCATGGGCAGTCATGTGATCAGTGCATGATATAGACGTGATCAGTGCATGATCAGTCTTGTGATCAGTGTATGATCAACCACGTGATCAGTGCACGATAGCCAGGTAATGAGTGCATGATAGCCAGATGATCAGTGCATTATCAGTCACATTATCAGGGTATGATCAGCCAAGTAATCAGTGCATGATAGCCAAATGATCAGTGCATGATCAGTCACGTGATCAGTGCATGATCAGCCACGTGATCAGTGCACGGTAGCTACGTGATCATTGCATGATCACGCACGTGATCAGTGCATGATAGCAACGTGATCAGTGCATGATAGCCACGTGATCAGTGCATGATCAGTCACGTGATCAGTGCATGATCAGTCACGTGATCAGGGCATGATCAGTCACGTGACCAGTACATGGTAGCTATGTGATCATTGTATGATCAGCCACGTTAGCAGTGCATGATAGCCACGTGATCAGTGCATGATCAGTCCCGTGATCAGGGCATGATCACTCTCGTGATCAGTGCATGATCAATTACGTTACCATGGCGTGATCAGTCACATGACCAGTACATGTTAGCTACGTGATCATTGCAGGATCAGCCACGTGAGCACTGAATGATAGACACGTGACCAGTGCATGATCAGCTACGTGTGCAGTGTATGATCAGCCACTTGATCAGTGCATGATCAGACACGTGAACAGTGTATGATCAGCCACGTGATCAGTGCATGATACCTACTGATCAGTTCATGATTAGTCACGTGATCTGTGCATGACCAGTCACGTGAACAGTGTATGATTCGCCACGTGATCAGTGCATTATAGCCACGTGTTCAGTGCATGATCAATTACGTGATCAGTGCATGATACCTACGTGATCAGTTCATGATTAGTCACGTGATCTGTGCATGATCAGTCACGTGTTCAGTGCACGATCAGTCACATGAACAGTGCATGATAAGTCACCTGATCAGTGCATGATCAATTACGTGATCAGTGCATGATCACTCACGTGACCAGTACATGGTAGCTATGTGATCATTGCATGATCAGCCATGTGAGCAGTGCATGATAGCCACGTGATCAGTGCATGATCAGTTTCGGGAGCAGAGTATGATATGCCAGTTGATCAGTGCAGTATAGCCACGTGATCACTGCATGATCTGTCACATGATCAGTGTATGTTCATCCACGTGATCAGTGCATGGGCAGTCATGTGATCAGTGCATGATATAGACGTGATCAGTGCATGATCAGTCTCGTGATCAGTGTATGATCAACCACGTGATCAGTGCACGATTGCCAGGTAATGAGTGCATGATAGCCAGATGATCAGTGCATTATCAGTAACGTGATCAGTGTATGATCAGCCAAGTAATCAGTGCATGATAGCCAAATGATCAGTGCATGAACAGCCACGTGATCAGTGCATGATAGCCACGTGATTAGTGCATGATCAGTCACGTGAACAGTGCATGATCATCCACGTGATCAGTGTATGATCAGCCACGTGATCAGTGCATGATCAATTCCGTGATCAGTGCATGATCAGTCACGTGATCAGTACATGATCAGTCACGTGAACAGTGCATGATCATTTACGTGATCTGTGCATGATCAGTCACGTGACCAGTATATGGTAGCTCCGTGATCATTGCATGACCAGCCACGTGAGCAGTGCATGATAGCCACGTGATGTGTGCATGATCAGTTATGTGAGCAGAGTATGATCAGCCACGTGATCAGTGCATGAGTGCCACGTGATCACTGCATGATCAGTCACGTGACAGGTGTGTGATCAGCCACTTGAACAGTGCATGTTCAGCCACGTGATCAGTGCATGATAGCCACGTAATCATTGCATGATCATTTATGTGAGCAGTGTATGATCAGCCACGTGATCAGTGCATGTTCAGCCACGTGATCAGTGCATGATAGCCAAGTGATCAGTGCATGATCATTTATGTGAGCAGAGTATGATCAGCCACGTGATCAGTGCATGATCAGCCAGGTGATCAGTGCATGATAGCTACGTGATCATTTCATGATTAGTCATGTGATCTGTGCATGACCTGGCAGGTTATCAGTGTATGATCAGCCACGTGAACAGTGCATGATAGCCACGTGATCAGTGCATGAACAGTCACCTGATGGGTGTATGATGAGTCACGTGACCGGTACCTGGTAGCTACATGATCATTGCATGATCAGCCACCTGAGTAGTGCATGATTGCCTCATGATCAGTGCATGATCAGTCACGTGATCAGTGCATGATCAGTCACGTAATCTGTGCATGACCAGGCACGTGATCAGTGTATGACCAGCCAAGTTACCAGTGCATGATAGCCACCTGATCAGTGCATGATCAGTAACGTGAACAGTGTATGATCAGCCACATGATCAGTGCATGATCAGTTACGTGAGCAGTGTATGACCAGCCACGTGATCAGTGCATGGTCAGACACATGAACAGTGTATGGTCAGGCACGTGATCATTGCATGATATCCAAGTGATCAGTGCATAATCAATCACGTGTTCAGTGTATGATCAGCCACGTGAACAGTGCGTGCACAGTCACGTGATCTGTGCATGACCAGGCACGTGATCAGTGTATGACTAGTCAAGTTACCAGTGCATGATAGCCACCTGATCAGTGCATGATCAGTAACGTGAACAGTGTATGGTCAGCCACGTGATCAGTGCATGATACCTACGTGATCAGTTCATGATTAGTCACGTGATCTGTGCATGACAGGCACGTAATCAGTGCATGATATCCACGTGATCAGTGAATTATAGCCACGTGATCAGTTCATGATTATTCACGTGATCTGTGCATGACCAGGCACGTGAACAGTGTATGATCAGCCACGTGATCAGTGCATTATAGCCACGTGATCATTGCATGATCAGTCAAGTGATCAGTGCATGATCAGTCACGTAATCTGTGCATGACCAGGCACGTGATCAGTGTATGACCAGCCAAGTGATCAGTGCATGATCAGCCACGTGAACAGTACATGGTTGCTACGTGATCATTGCATGATCAGCCACGTAAGCAGAGCATGATAGCCACGTGATCAGTGCTTGATCAGTCACGTGAACAGTGCATGATCATTTACGTGATCTGTGCATGATCAGTCATGTGACCAGTATATGGTAGCTAAGTGATCATTGCATGACCAGCCACGTGAGCAGTGCATGATACCCATGTGATGTGTGCATGATCAGTTAGGTGAGCAGAGTATGTTCAGCCACGTGATCAGTGCATGATAGCCACGTGATCAGAGCATGATAGCTGCGTGAGTAGTGTACGATCAGCCACGTGATCAGTGCATGGTCAGACACGTGAACATGTATGATCAGCCACGTGATCAGTGCATGATATCCATGTGATCAGTGCATGATCAATCACGTGATCAGTGTATGATCAGCCACGAGAACAGTGCATGCTCAGTCACGTGATCAGGGCCTGCTGAGCTGCGTGATTACTGTCTGCTCATCTGCTTGACCATTGCCAGCTGAGCTGCACGATTCCTGCCTGTCATCTGCTTGACAATTGCCAGCTGTGCTGCGTAATTCCTGCCTGCTCAGCTGCTTGATTATTGCCAGCTGAGCAGCATGATTCCTCACAGCTGAGTTCCATGATTATTGCCTGCTGACTGTTGGATTCGTGCCTACTCAGCTCTTTGTTTATTGCCTCCAGAGGCACATGATCAGTGTATGATAGCAAACATGATCAGCGCATGATCAGACACATGATCAGCGCCATTAAGTCAAGTGATCATTACATGATAGTCATGTGATCAGTCCATGCTCAGTCACGGTAACAGTGCATGATCAGCCAGGTGATCAGTGCATGATAGCTACGTGATCAGTTCATGATTACTCACGTGATCTGTGCATGACCAGCCAAGTTATCAGTGCATGATAGCCACGTGATCAGTGCATGATCAGTCAAGTGATCAGTGCATGATCAGTCACGTGATCAGTGTATGATCAGCCACGTGATCAGTGCATGATCAGCCACATGATCAGTGCATGATCAATTACATGATCAGTGCATGATCAGTCACGTGATCAGTGTATGATCAGTCACATGATCAATGCATGATAAGCCAGGTGATCAGTGCATGATCAATTACGTGATCAGTGCATGATCAGTCATGTGACCAGTACATGGTAGCTGTGTGATCATTGCATGATCCGCCACATGAGCAGTGCATGATAGCCACGTGATCAGTGCATGATCAGTCACGTGATCAGTGCATGATCAGTCACGTGATCAGTGAATGATAGCCACGTGATCAGTGCATGATCAATTACGTGATCATTGCATGATCACTCACGTGACCAGTACATGGTAGCTATGTGATCATTGCATGATCAGCCAAGTAATCAGTGAATCATAGCCAACTGATCAGTGCATGATCAGTCACGTGATCAGTGCTTGGTGAGTCACGTGATGAGTGCAAGATCAGTCACGTGATCAGTGTATGATGATCCACGTGATCAGTGCATGTGAAGTCATGTAATCAATGCATGATAGCTCCGTGATCAGTGCACGATCAGTCCCGTGAAGAGGTCATGATCAGCCAAGTGACCAGTGCAAGATAGCTACGTGATCAGTGCATGATCAGTCACATGATCAGTGCATGATCAGCCACGTCATCATGCATGATAGCCACGTGATCAGTGCATACAATTACGTGATCATTGCATGTGCAATCACGTGATCAGTGCATGAGAGCCACGTGATCAGTGCATGAATAGTCACGTGATAGGTGTGTGATCAGCCACGTGGACACTGCATGCTCAGTCACGTGATCAGGGCCTGCTGAGCTGCGTGATTACTGTCTGCTCATCTGCTTGACAATTGCCAGCTGAGCTGCATGATTCCTGCCTGTCATCTCCTTGACAATTGCCACCTGTGCTGCGTAATTCCTGCCTGCTCATCTACTTGATTATTGCCAGCTGAGCAGCATGATTTCTCAGAGCTGAGTTCCATGATTATTGCCTGCTCACTGATTCCTGCCTACTCAGCTTTTTGTTCATTGCCTCCAGAGGCACATGATCAGTGTATGACACCAAACAAGATCAGCACAGGATCAGTCACATGATCAATGCACGATAAGCCAGGTGATCAGTGCATGATCAATTACGTGATCAGTGCATGATCAGTCATGTGACCAGTACATGGTAGCTGCGTGATCATTGGACGATCAGCCACGGGAGCAGTGCATGATAGGCACGTGATCAGTGCATGATCAGTCTCGTGATCAGTGCATGATCAGTCACGTGATCAGTGCATGATCAGCCACGTGATCAGTGCATGATCAGTCACGTGACCAGTACATGGTAACTACATGATCATTGCATGATCAGCCACGTGATCTGTGCATGATAGCCACGTGATCAGTGCATGATAGCCACCTGATCAGTGCATGATAGCTACCTGATCATTTCATGATTAGTCACGTGATCTGTGCATGACCAGGCAGGTGGTCAGTGTATGATCAGCCACGTGAACAGTGCATGATAGCCAGGTGATCAGTGCATGAACAGTCACCTGATGGATGTATGATGAGTCACGTGACCGGTACCTGGTAGCTACATGATCATTGCAAGATCAGCCACGTGAGTAGTGCATGATTGCCTCATGATCAGTGCATGATCAGTCACGTGATCAGTGCATGATCAGTCACGTAATCTGTGCATGACCAGGCACGTGATCAGTGTATGACCAGCCAAGTTACCAGTGCATGATAGCCACCTGATCAGTGCATGATCAGTAACGTGAACAGTGTATGATCAGCCACATGATCAGTGCATGATCAGTTACATGAGCACTGTATGACCAGCCACGTGATCAGTGCATGGTCAGACACATGAACAGTGTATGATCAGGCACGTGATCATTGCATGATATCCAAGTGATCAGTGCATAATCAATCACGTGTTCAGTGTATGATCAGCCACGTGAACAGTGCATGCACAGTCACGTGATCTGTGCATGACCAGGCACGTGATCAGTGTATGACTAGCCAAGTTACCAGTGCATGATAGCCACCTGATCAGTGCATGATCAGTAACGTGAACAGTGTATGATCAGCCACGTGATCAGTGCATGATACCTACGTGATCAGTTCATGATTAGTCACGTGATCTGTGCATGACAGGCACGTAATCAGTGAATTACAGCCACGTGATCAGTTCATGATTATTCACGTGATCTGTGCATGACCAGGCACGTGAACAGTGTATGATCAGCCACGTGATCAGTGCATTATAGCCACGTGATCATTGCATGATCAGTCAAGTGATCAGTGCATGATCAGTCACGTAATCTGTGCATGACCAGGCACGTGATCAGTGTATGACCAGCCAAGTGATCAGTGCATGATCAGCCACTTGAACAGTACATGGTTGCTACGTGATCATTGCATGATCAGCCATGTAAGCAGAGCATGATAGCCACGTGATCAGTGCTTGATCAGTCACGTGAACAGTGCATGATCATTTACGTGATCTGTGCATGATCAGTCACATGACCAGTATATGGTAGCTAAGTGATCATTGCATGACCAGCCACGTGAGCAGTGCATGATACCCATGTGATGTGTGCATGATCAGTTAGGTGAGCAGGGTATGTTCAGCCACGTGATCAGTGCATGATCAGTCACGTGATCAGTGCATGATCAATTACGTTATCATTGCATGATCAGTCACGTGACCAGTACATGGTAGCTATGTGATCATTGCATGACCAGCCACGTGAGCAGTGCATGATACCCATGTGATGTGTGCATGATCAGTTAGGTGAGCAGAGTATGTTCAGCCACGTGATCAGTGCATGATCAGTCACGTGATCAGTGCATGATCAATTACGTTACCATTGCATGATCAGTCACGTGACCAGTACATTATAGCTATGTGATCATTGCATGACCAGCCACGTGAGCAGTGCATGATACCCATGTGATGTGTGCATGATCAGTTAGGTGAGCAGAGTATGTTCAGCCACGTGATCAGGGCATGATCAGTCACGTGATCAGTGCATGATCAATTACGTTACCATTGCATGATCAGTCACGTGACCAGTACATGGTAGCTATGTGATCATTGTATGATCAGCCACGTAAGCAGTGCATGATAGCCACGTGATCAGTGTATGATCAGCCACGTGATCAGTGCATGATCAATTACGTGATCAGTGCATGATCAGTCACGTGACCAGTACCTGGTAGCTATGTGATCATTGTATGATCAGCCACGTTAGCAGTGCATGATAGCCACGTGATCAGTGCATGATCAGTCACGTGATCAGGGCATGATCACTCACGTGATCAGTGCATGATCAATTACGTTACCATGGCGTGATCAGTCACATGACCAGTACATGTTAGCTACGTGATCATTGCAGGATCAGCCACGTGAGCACTGAATGAAAGACACGTGACCAGTGCATGATCAGCTACGTGAGCAGTGTATGATCAGCCACTTGATCAGTGCATGATCAGACACGTGAACAGTGTATGATCAGCCACGTGATCAGTGCATGATACCTACGTGATCAGTTCATGATTAGTCACGTGATCTGTGCATGACCAGGCACGTGAACAGTGTATGATCCTCCACGTGATCAGTGCATTATAGCCACGTGATCAGTGCATGATCAATTACGTGATCAGTGCATGATCAGTCACGTGACCAGTACATGGTAGCTACGTGATGATTGCATGATCAGCCACGTTAGCAGTGCATGATAGTCACGTGATCAGTGCATGATCAGTCACATGTTCAGTGTGCGATCAGTCACGTGAACAGTGCATGATAAGTCACCTGATCAGTGCATGATCAATTACGTGATCAGTGCATGATCACTCACGTGACCAGTACATGGTAGCTACGTGATCATTGCATGATCAGCCACGTTAGCAGTGCATGATAGTCACGTGATCAGTGCATGATCAGTTTCGGGAGCAGAGTATGATCAGCCACTTGAGCAGTGCAGTATAGCCACGTGATCACTGCATGATCTGTCACATGATCAGTGTATGATCATCCACGTGATCAGTGCATGGGCAGTCATGTGATCAGTGCATGATATAGACGTGATCAGTGCATGATCAGTCTCGTGATCAGTGTATGATCAACCACGTGATCAGTGCTCGATTGCCAGGTAATGAGTGCATGATAGCCAGATGATCAGTGCATTATCAGTAACGTGATCAGTGTATGACCAGCCAAGTGATCAGTGCATGATCAGCCACGTGAACAGTACATGGTTGCTACGTGATCATTGCATGATCAGCCACGTAAGCAGAGCATGATAGCCACGTGATCAGTGCTTGATCAGTCACGTGAACAGTGCATGATCATTTACGTGATCTGTGCATGATCAGTCACATGACCAGTATATGGTAGCTAAGTGATCATTGCATGACCAGCCACGTGAGCAGTGCATGATACCCATGTGATGTGTGCATGATCAGTTAGGTGAGCAGAGTATGTTCAGCCACGTGATCAGTGCATGATAGCCACGTGATCAGAGCATGATAGCTGCGTGAGTAGTGTACGATCAGCCACGTGATCAGTGCATGGTCAGACACGTGAACATGTATGATCAGCCACGTGATCAGTGCATGATATCCATGTGATCAGTGCATAATCAATCACGTGTTCAGTGTATGATCAGCCACGTGAACAGTGCATGCACAGTCACGTGATCTGTGCATGACCAGGCACGTGATCAGTGTATGACTAGCCAAGTTACCAGTGCATGATAGCCACCTGATCAGTGCATGATCAGTAACGTGAACAGTGTATGATCAGCCACGTGATCAGTGCATGATACCTACGTGATCAGTTCATGATTAGTCACGTGATCTGTGCATGACAGGCACGTAATCAGTGCATGATATCCACGTGATCAGTGAATTATAGCCACGTGATCAGTTCATGATTATTCACGTGATCTGTGCATGACCAGGCACGTGAACAGTGTATGATCAGCCACGTGATCAGTGCATTATAGCCACGTGATCATTGCATGATCAGTCAAGTGATCAGTGCATGATCAGTCACGTAATCTGTGCATGACCAGGCACGTGATCAGTGCATGATCAGCCACTTGAACAGTACATGGTTGCTACGTGATCATTGCATGATCAGCCACGTAAGCAGAGCATGATAGCCACGTGATCAGTGCTTGATCAGTCACGTGAACAGTGCATGATCATTTACGTGATCTGTGCATGATCAGTCACATGACCAGTATATGGTAGCTAAGTGATCATTGCATGACCAGCCACATGAGCAGTGCATGATACCCATGTGATGTGTGCCTGATCAGTTAGGTGAGCAGAGTATGTTCAGCCACGTGATCAGTGCATGATCAGTCACGTGATCAGTGCATGATCAACTACGTTACCATTGCATGATCAGTCACGTGACCAGTACATGGTAGCTATGTGATCATTGCATGACCAGCCACGTGAGCAGTGCATGATACCCATGTGATGTGTGCATGATCAGTTATGTGAGCAGAGTATGTTCAGCCACGTGATCAGTGCATGATCAGTCACGTGATCAGTGCATGATCAATTACGTTACCATTGCATGATCAGTCACTTGACCAGTACATGGTAGCTATGTGATCATTGCATGACCAGCCACGTGAGCAGTGCATGATACCCATGTGATGTGTGCATGATCAGTTATGTGAGCAGAGTATGTTCAGCCACGTGATCAGGGCATGATCAGTCACGTGATCAGTGCATGATCAATTACGTTACCATTGCATGATCAGTCACGTGACCAGTACATGGTAGCTATGTGATCATTGTATGATCAGCCACGTAAGCAGTGCATGATAGCCACGTGATCAGTGCATGATCAATTACGTGATCAGTGCATGATCAGTCACGTGACCAGTACATGGTAGCTATGTGATCATTGTATGATCAGCCACGTTAGCAGTGCATGATAGCCACGTGATCAGTGCATGATCAGTCACGTGATCAGGGCATGATCACTCACGTGATCAGTGCATGATCAATTACGTTACCATGGCGTGATCAGTCACATGACCAGTACATGATTGCTACGTGATCTTTGCAGGATCAGCCACGTGAGCACTGAATGATAGACACGTGACCAGTGCATGATCAGCTACGTGAGCAGTGTATGATCAGCCACTTGATCAGTGCATGATCAGACACGTGAACAGTGTATGATCAGCCACGTGATCAGTGCATGATACCTACGTGATCAGTTCATGATTAGTCACGTGATCTGTGCATGACCAGGCACGTGAACAGTGTATGATCCGCCACGTGATCAGTGCATTATAGCCACGTGATCAGTGCATGATCAATTACGTGATCAGTGCATGATCAGTCACGTGACCAGTACATGGTAGCTACGTGATGATTGCATGATCAGCCACGTTAGCAGTGCATGATAGTCACGTGATCAGTGCATGATCAGTCACATGTTCAGTGTGCGATCAGTCACGTGAACAGTGCATGATAAGTCACCTGATCAGTGCATGATCAATTACGTGATCAGTGCATGATCACTCACGTGACCAGTACATGGTAGCTACGTGATCATTGCATGATCAGCCACCTTAGCAGTGCATGATAGTCACGTGATCAGTGCATGATCAGTGTCGGGAGCAGAGTATGATCAGCCACTTGATCAGTGCAGTATAGCCACGTGATCACTGCATGATCTGTCACATGATCAGTGTATGATCATCCACGTGATCAGTGCATGGGCAGTCATGTGATCAGTGCATGATATAGACGTGATCAGTGCATGATCAGTCTCGTGATCAGTGTATGATCAACCACGTGATCAGTGCACGATTGCCAGGTAATGAGTGCATGATAGCCAGATGATCAGTGCATTATCAGTAACGTGATCAGTGTATGATCAGCCAAGTAATCAGTGCATGATAGCCAAATGACCAGTGCATGAACAGCCACGTGATCATTGCATGATCAGCCACTTGAGTAGTGCATGATTGCCTCATGATCAGTGCATGATCAGTCACGTGATCAGTGCATGATCAGTCACGTAATCTGTGCATGACCAGGCACGTGATCAGTGTATGACCAGCCAAGTTACCAGTGCATGATAGCCACCTGATCAGTGCATGATCAGTAACGTGAACAGTGTATGATCAGCCACATGATCAGTGCATGATCAGTTACGTGAGCAGTGTATGACCAGCCACGTGATCAGTGCATGGTCAGACACATGAACAGTGTATGATCAGGCACGTGATCATTGCATGATATCCAAGTGATCAGTGCATAATCAATCACGTGTTCAGTGTATGATCAGCCACGTGAACAGTGCATGCACAGTCACGTGATCTGTGCATGACCAGGCACGTGATCAGTGTATGACTAGCCAAGTTACCAGTGCATGATAGCCACCTGATCAGTGCATGATCAGTAACGTGAACAGTGTATGATCAGCCACGTGATCAGTGCATGATACCTACGTGATCAGTTCATGATTAGTCACGTGATCTGTGCATGACAGGCACGTAATCAGTGCATGATATCCACGTGATCAGTGAATTATAGCCACGTGATCAGTTCATGATTATTCACGTGATCTGTGCATGACCAGGCACGTGAACAGTGTATGATCAGCCACGTGATCAGTGCATTATAGCCACGTGATCATTGCATGATCAGTCAAGTGATCAGTGCATGATCAGTCACGTAATCTGTGCATGACCAGGCACGTGATCAGTGTATGACCAGCCAAGTGATCAGTGCATGATCAGCCACGTGAACAGTACATGGTTGCTACGTGATCATTGCATGATCAGCCACGTAAGCAGAGCATGATAGCCACGTGATCAGTGCTTGATCAGTCACGTGAACAGTGCATGATCATTTACGTGATCTGTGCATGATCAGTCACATGACCAGTATATGGTAGCTAAGTGATCATTGCATGACCAGCCACGTGAGCAGTGCATGATACCCATGTGATGTGTGCATGATCAGTTAGGTGAGCAGAGTATGTTCAGCCACGTGATCAGTGCATGATAGCCACGTGATCAGAGCATGATAGCTGCGTGAGTAGTGTACGATCAGCCACGTGATCAGTGCATGGTCAGACACGTGAACATGTATGATCAGCCACGTGATCAGTGCATGATATCCATGTGATCAGTGCATGATCAATCACGTGATCAGTGTATGATCAGCCACGAGAACAGTGCATGCTCAGTCACGTGATCAGGGCCTGCTGAGCTGCGTGATTACTGTCTGCTCATCTGCTTGACCATTGCCAGCTGAGCTGCACGATTCCTGCCTGTCATCTGCTTGACAATTGCCAGCTGTGCTGCGTAATTCCTGCCTGCTCAGCTGCTTGATTATTGCCAGCTGAGCAGCATGATTCCTCACAGCTGAGTTCCATGATTATTGCCTGCTGACTGTTGGATTCGTGCCTACTCAGCTCTTTGTTTATTGCCTCCAGAGGCACATGATCAGTGTATGATAGCAAACATGATCAGCGCATGATCAGACACATGATCAGCGCCATTAAGTCAAGTGATCATTACATGATAGTCATGTGATCAGTCCATGCTCAGTCACGGTAACAGTGCATGATCAGCCAGGTGATCAGTGCATGATAGCTACGTGATCAGTTCATGATTACTCACGTGATCTGTGCATGACCAGCCAAGTGATCAGTGCATGATAGCCACGTGATCAGTGCATGATCAGTCAAGTGATCAGTGCATGATCAATTACATGATCAGTGCATGATCAGTCACGTGATCAGTGTATGATCAGTCACATGATCAATGCATGATAAGCCAGGTGATCAGTGCATGATCAATTACGTGATCAGTGCATGATCAGTCATGTGACCAGTACATGGTAGCTGTGTGATCATTGCATGATCAGCCACATGAGCAGTGCATGATAGCCACGTGATCAGTGCATGGTCAGACACATGAACAGTGTATGATCAGGCACGTGATCATTGCATGATATCCAAGTGATCAGTGCATAATCAATCACGTGTTCAGTGTATGATCAGCCACGTGAACAGTGCATGCACAGTCACGTGATCTGTGCATGACCAGGCACGTGATCAGTGTATGACTAGCCAAGTTACCAGTGCATGATAGCCACCTGATCAGTGCATGATCAGTAACGTGAACAGTGTATGATCAGCCACGTGATCAGTGCATGATAACTACGTGATCAGTTCATGATTAGTCACGTGATCTGTGCATGACAGGCACGTAATCAGTGCATGATATCCACGTGATCAGTGAATTATAGCCACGTGATCAGTTCATGATTATTCACGTGATCTGTGCATGACCAGGCACGTGAACAGTGTATGATCAGCCACGTGATCAGTGCATTATAGCCACGTGATCATTGCATGATCAGTCAAGTGATCAGTGCATGATCAGTCACGTAATCTGTGCATGACCAGGCACGTGATCAGTGTATGACCAGCCAAGTGATCAGTGCATGATCAGCCACGTGAACAGTACATGGTTGCTACGTGATCATTGCATGATCAGCCACGTAAGCAGAGCATGATAGCCACGTGATCAGTGCTTGATCAGTCACGTGAACAGTGCATGATCATTTACGTGATCTGTGCATGATCAGTCACATGACCAGTATATGGTAGCTAAGTGATCATTGCATGACCAGCCACGTGAGCAGTGCATGATACCCATGTGATGTGTGCATGATCAGTTAGGTGAGCAGAGTATGTTCAGCCACGTGATCAGTGCATGATAGCCACGTGATCAGAGCATGATAGCTGCGTGAGTAGTGTACGATCAGCCATGTGATCAGTGCATGGTCAGACACGTGAACATGTATGATCAGCCACGTGATCAGTGCATGATATCCATGTGATCAGTGCATGATCAATCACGTGATCAGTGTATGATCAGCCACGAGAACAGTGCATGCTCAGTCACGTGATCAGGGCCTGCTGAGCTGCGTGATTACTGTCTGCTCATCTGCTTGACCATTGCCAGCTGAGCTGCACGATTCCTGCCTGTCATCTGCTTGACAATTGCCAGCTGTGCTGCGTAATTCCTGCCTGCTCAGCTGCTTGATTATTGCCAGCTGAGCAGCATGATTCCTCACAGCTGAGTTCCATGATTATTGCCTGCTGACTGTTGGATTCGTGCCTACTCAGCTCTTTGTTTATTGCCTCCAGAGGCACATGATCAGTGTATGATAGCAAACATGATCAGCGCATGATCAGACACATGATCAGCGCCATTAAGTCAAGTGATCATTACATGATAGTCATGTGATCAGTCCATGCTCAGTCACGGTAACAGTGCATGATCAGCCAGGTGATCAGTGCATGATAGCTACGTGATCAGTTCATGATTACTCACGTGATCTGTGCATGACCAGCCAAGTGATCAGTGCATGATAGCCACGTGATCAGTGCATGATCAGTCACGTGATCAGTGCACGATTGCCAGGTAATGAGTGCATGATAGCCAGATGATCAGTGCATTATCAGTAACGTGATCAGTGTATGATCAGCCAAGTAATCAGTGCATGATAGCCAAATGATCAGTGCATGAACAGCCACGTGATCATTTCATGATCAGCCACGTGAGTAGTGCATGATTGCCTCATGATCAGTGCATGATCAGTCACGTGATCAGTGCATGATCAGTCACGTAATCTGTGCATGACCAGGCACGTGATCAGTGTATGACCAGCCAAGTTACCAGTGCATGATAGCCACCTGATCAGTGCATGATCAGTAACGTGAACAGTGTATGATCAGCCACATGATCAGTGCATGATCAGTTACGTGAGCAGTGTATGACCAGCCACGTGATCAGTGCATGGTCAGACACATGAACAGTGTATGATCAGGCACGTGATCATTGCATGATATCCAAGTGATCAGTGCATAATCAATCACGTGTTCAGTGTATGATCAGCCACGTGAACAGTGCATGCACAGTCACGTGATCTGTGCATGACCAGGCACGTGATCAGTGTATGACTAGCCAAGTTACCAGTGCATGATAGCCACCTGATCAGTGCATGATCAGTAACGTGAACAGTGTATGATCAGCCACGTGATCAGTGCATGATACCTACGTGATCAGTTCATGATTAGTCACGTGATCTGTGCATGACAGGCACGTAATCAGTGCATGATATCCACGTGATCAGTGAATTATAGCCACGTGATCAGTTCATGATTATTCACGTGATCTGTGCATGACCAGGCACGTGAACAGTGTATGATCAGCCACGTGATCAGTGCATTATAGCCACGTGATCATTGCATGATCAGTCAAGTGATCAGTGCATGATCAGTCACGTAATCTGTGCATGACCAGGCACGTGATCAGTGTATGACCAGCCAAGTGATCAGTGCATGATCAGCCACGTGAACAGTACATGGTTGCTACGTGATCATTGCATGATCAGCCACGTAAGCAGAGCATGATAGCCACGTGATCAGTGCTTGATCAGTCACGTGAACAGTGCATGATCATTTACGTGATCTGTGCATGATCAGTCACATGACCAGTATATGGTAGCTAAGTGATCATTGCATGACCAGCCACGTGAGCAGTGCATGATACCCATGTGATGTGTGCATGATCAGTTAGGTGAGCAGAGTATGTTCAGCCACGTGATCAGTGCATGATAGCCACGTGATCAGAGCATGATAGCTGCGTGAGTAGTGTACGATCAGCCACGTGATCAGTGCATGGTCAGACACGTGAACATGTATGATCAGCCACGTGATCAGTGCATGATATCCATGTGATCAGTGCATGATCAATCACGTGATCAGTGTATGATCAGCCACGAGAACAGTGCATGCTCAGTCACGTGATCAGGGCCTGCTGAGCTGCGTGATTCCTGTCTGCTCATCTGCTTGACCATTGCCAGCTGAGCTGCACGATTCCTGCCTGTCATCTGCTTGACAATTGCCAGCTGTGCTGCGTAATTCCTGCCTGCTCAGCTGCTTGATTATTGCCAGCTGAGCAGCATGATTCCTCACAGCTGAGTTCCATGATTATTGCCTGCTGACTGTTGGATTCGTGCCTACTCAGCTCTTTGTTTATTGCCTCCAGAGGCACATGATCAGTGTATGATAGCAAACATGATCAGCGCATGATCAGACACATGATCAGCGCCATTAAGTCAAGTGATCATTACATGATAGTCATGTGATCAGTCCATGCTCAGTCACGGTAACAGTGCATGATCAGCCAGGTGATCAGTGCATGATAGCCACGTGATCAGTGCATGATCAGTCAAGTGATCAGTGCATGATCAATTACATGATCAGTGCATGATCAGTCACGTGATCAGTGTATGATCAGTCACATGATCAATGCATGATAAGCCAGGTGATCAGTGCATGATCAATTACGTGATCAGTGCATGATCAGTCATGTGACCAGTACATGGTAGCTGTGTGATCATTGCATGATCAGCCACATGAGCAGTGCATGATAGCCACGTGATCAGTGCATGGTCAGACACATGAACAGTGTATGATCAGGCACGTGATCATTGCATGATATCCAAGTGATCAGTGCATAATCAATCACGTGTTCAGTGTATGATCAGCCACGTGAACAGTGCATGCACAGTCACGTGATCTGTGCATGACCAGGCACGTGATCAGTGTATGACTAGCCAAGTTACCAGTGCATGATAGCCACCTGATCAGTGCATGATCAGTAACGTGAACAGTGTATGATCAGCCACGTGATCAGTGCATGATACCTACGTGATCAGTTCATGATTAGTCACGTGATCTGTGCATGACAGGCACGTAATCAGTGCATGATATCCACGTGATCAGTGAATTATAGCCACGTGATCAGTTCATGATTATTCACGTGATCTGTGCATGACCAGGCACGTGAACAGTGTATGATCAGCCACGTGATCAGTGCATTATAGCCACGTGATCATTGCATGATCAGTCAAGTGATCAGTGCATGATCAGTCACGTAATCTGTGCATGACCAGGCACGTGATCAGTGTATGACCAGCCAAGTGATCAGTGCATGATCAGCCACGTGAACAGTACATGGTTGCTACGTGATCATTGCATGATCAGCCACGTAAGCAGAGCATGATAGCCACGTGATCAGTGCTTGATCAGTCACGTGAACAGTGCATGATCATTTACGTGATCTGTGCATGATCAGTCACATGACCAGTATATGGTAGCTAAGTGATCATTGCATGACCAGCCACGTGAGCAGTGCATGATACCCATGTGATGTGTGCATGATCAGTTAGGTGAGCAGAGTATGTTCAGCCACGTGATCAGTGCATGATAGCCACGTGATCAGAGCATGATAGCTGCGTGAGTAGTGTACGATCAGCCATGTGATCAGTGCATGGTCAGACACGTGAACATGTATGATCAGCCACGTGATCAGTGCATGATATCCATGTGATCAGTGCATGATCAATCACGTGATCAGTGTATGATCAGCCACGAGAACAGTGCATGCTCAGTCACGTGATCAGGGCCTGCTGAGCTGCGTGATTACTGTCTGCTCATCTGCTTGACCATTGCCAGCTGAGCTGCACGATTCCTGCCTGTCATCTGCTTGACAATTGCCAGCTGTGCTGCGTAATTCCTGCCTGCTCAGCTGCTTGATTATTGCCAGCTGAGCAGCATGATTCCTCACAGCTGAGTTCCATGATTATTGCCTGCTGACTGTTGGATTCGTGCCTACTCAGCTCTTTGTTTATTGCCTCCAGAGGCACATGATCAGTGTATGATAGCAAACATGATCAGCGCATGATCAGACACATGATCAGCGCCATTAAGTCAAGTGATCATTACATGATAGTCATGTGATCAGTCCATGCTCAGTCACGGTAACAGTGCATGATCAGCCAGGTGATCAGTGCATGATAGCTACGTGATCAGTTCATGATTACTCACGTGATCTGTGCATGACCAGCCAAGTGATCAGTGCATGATAGCCACGTGATCAGTGCATGATCAGTCACGTGATCAGTGCACGATTGCCAGGTAATGAGTGCATGATAGCCAGATGATCAGTGCATTATCAGTAACGTGATCAGTGTATGATCAGCCAAGTAATCAGTGCATGATAGCCAAATGATCAGTGCATGAACAGCCACGTGATCATTTCATGATCAGCCACGTGAGTAGTGCATGATTGCCTCATGATCAGTGCATGATCAGTCACGTGATCAGTGCATGATCAGTCACGTAATCTGTGCATGACCAGGCACGTGATCAGTGTATGACCAGCCAAGTTACCAGTGCATGATAGCCACCTGATCAGTGCATGATCAGTAACGTGAACAGTGTATGATCAGCCACATGATCAGTGCATGATCAGTTACGTGAGCAGTGTATGACCAGCCACGTGATCAGTGCATGGTCAGACACATGAACAGTGTATGATCAGGCACGTGATCATTGCATGATATCCAAGTGATCAGTGCATAATCAATCACGTGTTCAGTGTATGATCAGCCACGTGAACAGTGCATGCACAGTCACGTGATCTGTGCATGACCAGGCACGTGATCAGTGTATGACTAGCCAAGTTACCAGTGCATGATAGCCACCTGATCAGTGCATGATCAGTAACGTGAACAGTGTATGATCAGCCACGTGATCAGTGCATGATACCTACGTGATCAGTTCATGATTAGTCACGTGATCTGTGCATGACAGGCACGTAATCAGTGCATGATATCCACGTGATCAGTGAATTATAGCCACGTGATCAGTTCATGATTATTCACGTGATCTGTGCATGACCAGGCACGTGAACAGTGTATGATCAGCCACGTGATCAGTGCATTATAGCCACGTGATCATTGCATGATCAGTCAAGTGATCAGTGCATGATCAGTCACGTAATCTGTGCATGACCAGGCACGTGATCAGTGTATGACCAGCCAAGTGATCAGTGCATGATCAGCCACGTGAACAGTACATGGTTGCTACGTGATCATTGCATGATCAGCCACGTAAGCAGAGCATGATAGCCACGTGATCAGTGCTTGATCAGTCACGTGAACAGTGCATGATCATTTACGTGATCTGTGCATGATCAGTCACATGACCAGTATATGGTAGCTAAGTGATCATTGCATGACCAGCCACGTAAGCAGTGCATGATACCCATGTGATGTGTGCATGATCAGTTAGGTGAGCAGAGTATGTTCAGCCACGTGATCAGTGCATGATAGCCACGTGATCAGAGCATGATAGCTGCGTGAGTAGTGTACGATCAGCCACGTGATCAGTGCATGGTCAGACACGTGAACATGTATGATCAGCCACGTGATCAGTGCATGATATCCATGTGATCAGTGCATGATCAATCACGTGATCAGTGTATGATCAGCCACGAGAACAGTGCATGCTCAGTCACGTGATCAGGGCCTGCTGAGCTGCGTGATTCCTGTCTGCTCATCTGCTTGACCATTGCCAGCTGAGCTGCACGATTCCTGCCTGTCATCTGCTTGACAATTGCCAGCTGTGCTGCGTAATTCCTGCCTGCTCAGCTGCTTGATTATTGCCAGCTGAGCAGCATGATTCCTCACAGCTGAGTTCCATGATTATTGCCTGCTGACTGTTGGATTCGTGCCTACTCAGCTCTTTGTTTATTGCCTCCAGAGGCACATGATCAGTGTATGATAGCAAACATGATCAGCGCATGATCAGACACATGATCAGCGCCATTAAGTCAAGTGATCATTACATGATAGTCATGTGATCAGTCCATGCTCAGTCACGGTAACAGTGCATGATCAGCCAGGTGATCAGTGCATGATAGCCACGTGATCAGTGCATGATCAGTCAAGTGATCAGTGCATGATCAATTACATGATCAGTGCATGATCAGTCACGTGATCAGTGTATGATCAGTCACATGATCAATGCATGATAAGCCAGGTGATCAGTGCATGATCAATTACGTGATCAGTGCATGATCAGTCATGTGACCAGTACATGGTAGCTGTGTGATCATTGCATGATCAGCCACATGAGCAGTGCATGATAGCCACGTGATCAGTGCATGGTCAGACACATGAACAGTGTATGATCAGGCACGTGATCATTGCATGATATCCAAGTGATCAGTGCATAATCAATCACGTGTTCAGTGTATGATCAGCCACGTGAACAGTGCATGCACAGTCACGTGATCTGTGCATGACCAGGCACGTGATCAGTGTATGACTAGCCAAGTTACCAGTGCATGATAGCCACCTGATCAGTGCATGATCAGTAACGTGAACAGTGTATGATCAGCCACGTGATCAGTGCATGATACCTACGTGATCAGTTCATGATTAGTCACGTGATCTGTGCATGACAGGCACGTAATCAGTGCATGATATCCACGTGATCAGTGAATTATAGCCACGTGATCAGTTCATGATTATTCACGTGATCTGTGCATGACCAGGCACGTGAACAGTGTATGATCAGCCACGTGATCAGTGCATTATAGCCACGTGATCATTGCATGATCAGTCAAGTGATCAGTGCATGATCAGTCACGTAATCTGTGCATGACCAGGCACGTGATCAGTGTATGACCAGCCAAGTGATCAGTGCATGATCAGCCACGTGAACAGTACATGGTTGCTACGTGATCATTGCATGATCAGCCACGTAAGCAGAGCATGATAGCCACGTGATCAGTGCTTGATC
This sequence comes from Bos taurus, assembly GCF_002263795.3. Classification (NCBI taxonomy): domain Eukaryota; kingdom Metazoa; phylum Chordata; class Mammalia; order Artiodactyla; family Bovidae; genus Bos; species Bos taurus. The sequence continues at coordinate 8,220 of NW_020190738.1, read as the reverse complement.
AGTCACGTGAACAGTGCATGATCATTTACGTGATCTGTGCATGATCAGTCACATGACCAGTATATGGTAGCTAAGTGATCATTGCATGACCAGCCACGTGAGCAGTGCATGATACCCATGTGATGTGTGCATGATCAGTTAGGTGAGCAGAGTATGTTCAGCCACGTGATCAGTGCATGATAGCCACGTGATCAGAGCATGATAGCTGCGTGAGTAGTGTACGATCAGCCATGTGATCAGTGCATGGTCAGACACGTGAACATGTATGATCAGCCACGTGATCAGTGCATGATATCCATGTGATCAGTGCATGATCAATCACGTGATCAGTGTATGATCAGCCACGAGAACAGTGCATGCTCAGTCACGTGATCAGGGCCTGCTGAGCTGCGTGATTCCTGTCTGCTCATCTGCTTGACCATTGCCAGCTGAGCTGCACGATTCCTGCCTGTCATCTGCTTGACAATTGCCAGCTGTGCTGCGTAATTCCTGCCTGCTCAGCTGCTTGATTATTGCCAGCTGAGCAGCATGATTCCTCACAGCTGAGTTCCATGATTATTGCCTGCTGACTGTTGGATTCGTGCCTACTCAGCTCTTTGTTTATTGCCTCCAGAGGCACATGATCAGTGTATGATAGCAAACATGATCAGCGCATGATCAGACACATGATCAGCGCCATTAAGTCAAGTGATCATTACATGATAGTCATGTGATCAGTCCATGCTCAGTCACGGTAACAGTGCATGATCAGCCAGGTGATCAGTGCATGATAGCTACGTGATCAGTTCATGATTACTCACGTGATCTGTGCATGACCAGCCAAGTGATCAGTGCATGATAGCCACGTGATCAGTGCATGATCAGTCAAGTGATCAGTGCATGATCAATTACATGATCAGTGCATGATCAGTCACGTGATCAGTGTATGATCAGTCACATGATCAATGCATGATAAGCCAGGTGATCAGTGCATGATCAATTACGTGATCAGTGCATGATCAGTCATGTGACCAGCACATGGTAGCTGTGTGATCATTGCATGATCAGCCACATGAGCAGTGCATGATAGCCACGTGATCAGTGCATGGTCAGACACATGAACAGTGTATGATCAGGCACGTGATCATTGCATGATATCCAAGTGATCAGTGCATAATCAATCACGTGTTCAGTGTATGATCAGCCACGTGAACAGTGCATGCACAGTCACGTGATCTGTGCATGACCAGGCACGTGATCAGTGTATGACTAGCCAAGTTACCAGTGCATGATAGCCACCTGATCAGTGCATGATCAGTAACGTGAACAGTGTATGATCAGCCACGTGATCAGTGCATGATACCTACGTGATCAGTTCATGATTAGTCACGTGATCTGTGCATGACAGGCACGTAATCAGTGCATGATATCCACGTGATCAGTGAATTATAGCCACGTGATCAGTTCATGATTATTCACGTGATCTGTGCATGACCAGGCACGTGAACAGTGTATGATCAGCCACGTGATCAGTGCATTATAGCCACGTGATCATTGCATGATCAGTCAAGTGATCAGTGCATGATCAGTCACGTAATCTGTGCATGACCAGGCACGTGATCAGTGTATGACCAGCCAAGTGATCAGTGCATGATCAGCCACGTGAACAGTACATGGTTGCTACGTGATCATTGCATGATCAGCCACGTAAGCAGAGCATGATAGCCACGTGATCAGTGCTTGATCAGTCACGTGAACAGTGCATGATCATTTACGTGATCTGTGCATGATCAGTCACATGACCAGTATATGGTAGCTAAGTGATCATTGCATGACCAGCCACGTGAGCAGTGCATGATACCCATGTGATGTGTGCATGATCAGTTAGGTGAGCAGAGTATGTTCAGCCACGTGATCAGTGCATGATAGCCACGTGATCAGAGCATGATAGCTGCGTGAGTAGTGTACGATCAGCCATGTGATCAGTGCATGGTCAGACACGTGAACATGTATGATCAGCCACGTGATCAGTGCATGATATCCATGTGATCAGTGCATGATCAATCACGTGATCAGTGTATGATATCCATGTGATCAGTGCATGATCAATCACGTGATCAGTGTATGATCAGCCACGAGAACAGTGCATGCTCAGTCACGTGATCAGGGCCTGCTGAGCTGCGTGATTACTGTCTGCTCATCTGCTTGACCATTGCCAGCTGAGCTGCACGATTCCTGCCTGTCATCTGCTTGACAATTGCCAGCTGTGCTGCGTAATTCCTGCCTGCTCAGCTGCTTGATTATTGCCAGCTGAGCAGCATGATTCCTCACAGCTGAGTTCCATGATTATTGCCTGCTGACTGTTGGATTCGTGCCTACTCAGCTCTTTGTTTATTGCCTCCAGAGGCACATGATCAGTGTATGATAGCAAACATGATCAGCGCATGATCAGACACATGATCAGCGCCATTAAGTCAAGTGATCATTACATGATAGTCATGTGATCAGTCCATGCTCAGTCACGGTAACAGTGCATGATCAGCCAGGTGATCAGTGCATGATAGCTACGTGATCAGTTCATGATTACTCACGTGATCTGTGCATGACCAGCCAAGTGATCAGTGCATGATAGCCACGTGATCAGTGCATGATCAGTCACGTGATCAGTGCACGATTGCCAGGTAATGAGTGCATGATAGCCAGATGATCAGTGCATTATCAGTAACGTGATCAGTGTATGATCAGCCAAGTAATCAGTGCATGATAGCCAAATGATCAGTGCATGAACAGCCACGTGATCATTTCATGATCAGCCACGTGAGTAGTGCATGATTGCCTCATGATCAGTGCATGATCAGTCACGTGATCAGTGCATGATCAGTCACGTAATCTGTGCATGACCAGGCACGTGATCAGTGTATGACCAGCCAAGTTACCAGTGCATGATAGCCACCTGATCAGTGCATGATCAGTAACGTGAACAGTGTATGATCAGCCACATGATCAGTGCATGATCAGTTACGTGAGCAGTGTATGACCAGCCACGTGATCAGTGCATGGTCAGACACATGAACAGTGTATGATCAGGCACGTGATCATTGCATGATATCCAAGTGATCAGTGCATAATCAATCACGTGTTCAGTGTATGATCAGCCACGTGAACAGTGCATGCACAGTCACGTGATCTGTGCATGACCAGGCACGTGATCAGTGTATGACTAGCCAAGTTACCAGTGCATGATAGCCACCTGATCAGTGCATGATCAGTAACGTGAACAGTGTATGATCAGCCACGTGATCAGTGCATGATACCTACGTGATCAGTTCATGATTAGTCACGTGATCTGTGCATGACAGGCACGTAATCAGTGCATGATATCCACGTGATCAGTGAATTATAGCCACGTGATCAGTTCATGATTATTCACGTGATCTGCGCATGACCAGGCACGTGAACAGTGTATGATCAGCCACGTGATCAGTGCATTATAGCCACGTGATCATTGCATGATCAGTCAAGTGATCAGTGCATGATCAGTCACGTAATCTGTGCATGACCAGGCACGTGATCAGTGTATGACCAGCCAAGTGATCAGTGCATGATCAGCCACGTGAACAGTACATGGTTGCTACGTGATCATTGCATGATCAGCCACGTAAGCAGAGCATGATAGCCACGTGATCAGTGCTTGATCAGTCACGTGAACAGTGCATGATCATTTACGTGATCTGTGCATGATCAGTCACATGACCAGTATATGGTAGCTAAGTGATCATTGCATGACCAGCCACGTGAGCAGTGCATGATACCCATGTGATGTGTGCATGATCAGTTAGGTGAGCAGAGTATGTTCAGCCACGTGATCAGTGCATGATAGCCACGTGATCAGAGCATGATAGCTGCGTGAGTAGTGTACGATCAGCCACGTGATCAGTGCATGGTCAGACACGTGAACATGTATGATCAGCCACGTGATCAGTGCATGATATCCATGTGATCAGTGCATGATCAATCACGTGATCAGTGTATGATCAGCCACGAGAACAGTGCATGCTCAGTCACGTGATCAGGGCCTGCTGAGCTGCGTGATTACTGTCTGCTCATCTGCTTGACCATTGCCAGCTGAGCTGCACGATTCCTGCCTGTCATCTGCTTGACAATTGCCAGCTGTGCTGCGTAATTCCTGCCTGCTCAGCTGCTTGATTATTGCCAGCTGAGCAGCATGATTCCTCACAGCTGAGTTCCATGATTATTGCCTGCTGACTGTTGGATTCGTGCCTACTCAGCTCTTTGTTTATTGCCTCCAGAGGCACATGATCAGCGTATGATAGCAAACATGATCAGCGCATGATCAGACACATGATCAGCGCCATTAAGTCAAGTGATCATTACATGATAGTCATGTGATCAGTCCATGCTCAGTCACGGTAACAGTGCATGATCAGCCAGGTGATCAGTGCATGATAGCTACGTGATCAGTTCATGATTACTCACGTGATCTGTGCATGACCAGCCAAGTGATCAGTGCATGATAGCCACGTGATCAGTGCATGAACAGTCAAGTGATCAGTGCATGATCAATTACATGATCAGTGCATGATCAGTCACGTGATCAGTGTATGATCAGTCACATGATCAATGCATGATAAGCCAGGTGATCAGTGCATGATCAATTACGTGATCAGTGCATGATCAGTCATGTGACCAGTACATGGTAGCTGTGTGATCATTGGCATGATCAGCCACATGAGCAGTGCATGATAGCCACGTGATCAGTGCATGGTCAGACACATGAACAGTGTATGATCAGGCACGTGATCATTGCATGATATCCAAGTGATCAGTGCATAATCAATCACGTGTTCAGTGTATGATCAGCCACGTGAACAGTGCATGCACAGTCACGTGATCTGTGCATGACCAGGCACGTGATCAGTGTATGACTAGCCAAGTTACCAGTGCATGATAGCCACCTGATCAGTGCATGATCAGTAACGTGAACAGTGTATTATCAGCCACGTGATCAGTGCATGATACCTACGGTGATCAGTTCATGATTAGTCACGTGATCTGTGCATGACAGGCACGTAATCAGTGCATGATATCCACGTGATCAGTGAATTATAGCCACGTGATCAGTTCATGATTATTCACGTGATCTGTGCATGACCAGGCACGTGAACAGTGTATGATCAGCCACGTGATCAGTGCATTATAGCCACGTGATCATTGCATGATCAGTCAAGTGATCAGTGCATGATCAGTCACGTAATCTGTGCATGACCAGGCACGTGATCAGTGTATGACCAGCCAAGTGATCAGTGCATGATCAGCCACGTGAACAGTACATGGTTGCTACGTGATCATTGCATGATCAGCCACGTAAGCAGAGCATGATAGCCACGTGATCAGTGCTTGATCAGTCACGTGAACAGTGCATGATCATTTACGTGATCTGTGCATGATCAGTCACATGACCAGTATATGGTAGCTAAGTGATCATTGCATGACCAGCCACGTGAGCAGTGCATGATAACCATGTGATGTGTGCATGATCAGTAAGGTGAGCAGAGTATGTTCAGCCACGTGATCAGTGCATGATAGCCACGTGATCAGAGCATGATAGCTGCGTGAGTAGTGTACGATCAGCCACGTGATCAGTGCATGGTCAGACACGTGAACATGTATGATCAGCCACGTGATCAGTGCATGATATCCATGTGATCAGTGCATGATCAATCACGTGATCAGTGTATGATCAGCCACGAGAACAGTGCATGCTCAGTCACGTGATCAGGGCCTGCTGAGCTGCGTGATTCCTGTCTGCTCATCTGCTTGACCATTGCCAGCTGAGCTGCACGATTCCTGCCTGTCATCTGCTTGACAATTGCCAGCTGTGCTGCGTAATTCCTGCCTGCTCAGCTGCTTGATTATTGCCAGCTGAGCAGCATGATTCCTCACAGCTGAGTTCCATGATTATTGCCTGCTGACTGTTGGATTCGTGCCTACTCAGCTCTTTGTTTATTGCCTCCAGAGGCACATGATCAGTGTATGATAGCAAACATGATCAGCGCATGATCAGACACATGATCAGCGCCATTAAGTCAAGTGATCATTACATGATAGTCATGTGATCAGTCCATGCTCAGTCACGGTAACAGTGCATGATCAGCCAGGTGATCAGTGCATGATAGCTACGTGATCAGTTCATGATTACTCACGTGATCTGTGCATGACCAGCCAAGTGATCAGTGCATGATAGCCACGTGATCAGTGCATGATCAGTCACGTGATCAGTGCACGATTGCCAGGTAATGAGTGCAATGATAGCCAGATGATCAGTGCATTATCAGTAACGTGATCAGTGTATGATCAGCCAAGTAATCAGTGCATGATAGCCAAATGATCAGTGCATGAACAGCCACGTGATCATTTCATGATCAGCCACGTGAGTAGTGCATGATTGCCTCATGATCAGTGCATGATCAGTCACGTGATCAGTGCATGATCAGTCACGTAATCTGTGCATGACCAGGCACGTGATCAGTGTATGACCAGCCAAGTTACCAGTGCATGATAGCCACCTGATCAGTGCATGATCAGTAACGTGAACAGTGTATGATCAGCCACATGATCAGTGCATGATCAGTTACGTGAGCAGTGTATGACCAGCCACGTGATCAGTGCATGGTCAGACACATGAACAGTGTATGATCAGGCACGTGATCATTGCATGATATCCAAGTGATCAGTGCATAATCAATCACGTGTTCAGTGTATGATCAGCCACGTGAACAGTGCATGCACAGTCACGTGATCTGTGCATGACCAGGCACGTGATCAGTGTATGACTAGCCAAGTTACCAGTGGCATGATAGCCACCTGATCAGTGCATTGATCAGTAACGTGAACAGTGTATGATCAGCCACGTGATCAGTGCATGATACCTACGTGATCAGTTCATGATTAGTCACGTGATCTGTGCATGACAGGCACGTAATCAGTGCATGATATCCACTGTGAATCAGTGAATTATACCACGGTGATCAGTTTCAATGATTATCTCACGTGATCTGTGGCATGACCAGGCACGTGAACAGTGGTATGATCAGCCACCGTGATCAGTGCATTATAGCCACGTGTCATGCAATGATCCAGTCAAGTGATCAGTGCATGATCAGTCACGTAATCTGTGCATGACCAGGCACGTGATCAGTGTATGACCAGCCAAGTGATCAGTGCATGATCAGCCACCGTGAACAGTACATGGTTGCTACGTGATCATTGCATGATCAGCCACGTAAGCAGAGCATGATAGCCACGTGATCAGTGCTTGATCAGTCACGTGAACAGTGCATGATCATTTACGTGATCTGTGCATGATCAGTCACATGACCAGTATATGGTAGCTAAGTGATCATTGCATGACCAGCCACGTGAGCAGTGCATGATACCCATGTGATGTGTGCATGATCAGTTAGGTGAGCAGAGTATGTTCAGCCACGTGATCAGTGCATGATAGCCACGTGATCAGAGCATGATAGCTGCGTGAGTAGTGTACGATCAGCCACGTGATCAGTGCATGGTCAGACACGTGAACATGTATGATCAGCCACGTGATCAGTGCATGATATCCATGTGATCAGTGCATGATCAATCACGTGATCAGTGTATGATCAGCCACGAGAAACAGTGCATGCTCAGTCACTGTGATCAGGGCGCTGCTGAGCTGCGTGATTACTGTCTGCTCATCTGCTTGACCATTGCCAGCTGAGCTGCACGATTCCTGCTGTCATCTGCTGTGACAATTGCAGCTGTGCGCGTAATTCCTGCCTGCTCAGCTGCTTGATTATTGGCCAGCTGAGCAGCTCATGATTCCTCCACAGCTGAGTTCATGATTATTGCCTGCTGACTGTTTGATTCGTGCCTATCCAGCCTCTTTTTATTGCCTCCCAGACGGCAGCATGATCAGTGTAATGATAGCAAACATGATCAGCGCATGATCAGACACATGATCAGCGCCATTAAGTCAAGTGATCATTACATGATAGTCATGTGATCAGTCCATGCTCAGTCACCGGTAACAGTGCATGATCAGCCAGGTGATCAGTGCATGATAGCTACGTGATCAGTCATGATTCAGTCACGTGATCTGTGCATGACCAGCCAAGTGATCAGTGCATGATAGCCACGTGATCAGTGCACAATGATCAGTCAAGTGATCAGTGCATGATCAAT